>NC_073252.2:62828712-63131742 GCF_029289425.2 Pan paniscus | reverse complement strand
GGGGCAGCCTTTCCTGTGCTGTTCTTCTGATCGTAAGTCTCATGAGATTTGATGGTTTTAAAAATGGGAGTTTCCATGCACAAGCTACCTCTCTGCCTGCTGCCATCCACGTAAGATGTGACTTCCTCCTCCTTGCCTTCTGCCATGATTGTGAGGCTTCCCCAGCCACGTGGAACTGTAAGTCCAATTAAACCTCTTTTGTGAATTGCCTAGTCTCAGGTATGTCTTTATCAGCGGCATGAAAACAGACTACTACAGTAAATTGGTACCAGTGGAGCGAGGCACTGCCGGAAAGATACCCAAAAATGTGGAAGTGACTTTGGAACTAAGTAAAAGGCAGAGGTTTGAACAGTTTGGAGGGCTCAGAAGACAGGAAAATGTGGGAAAGTTTGGAACTTCCTAGAGACTTGTTGAATAGCTACCAAAAGCCTGATAATGATATGGACAATAAAGTCCAGGCTGAGGTGGTCTCAGATAGGGATGAGGAATTGTTGGGAACTGCAGCAAAGGTGACTCTTGTTATCTTTTAGCAAAGAGACTGGCAGCATTTTGCCCCTGCCCTAGAGATCTGTGGAAGTTTGAACTTGAAGAAAATGATTTAGGGTATCTGGAGGAAGAAATTTCTAAGCAACAAAGCATTCAAGGGGTGACTTCGGTGCTATTAAAGGCATTCAGTTTTATAAGAAAAGTAGAGCATAAAAAGTCAGAAAATTTGCACCCTGACAATGTGATAGGGAATAAAAAAAACCATTTTCTGAGGAGAAATTCAAGCTGGCTGCAGATATTTGCATAAGTAATGAGGAGCCAAATGTTAATCCCAAATACAATGAGGAAAATGTCTCCAGGGCATTTCAGAGGTCTTCACAGCAGGCCCTCTCATTACAGGCCCAGCGGCCTAGGAGAAAATGGTTTTGTGGGCTGGGCCCAAGGTCTCCCTGCTGTGTGCAGTCTAGGGATTTGGGGCCCTGTGTCCCAGCCACTGTTGATTCAGAGGGTAGAAGTCTCAAGCCTTGGCAGCTTCCATGTGCTGTTGAGCCTGCAGATGCACAGAAGTCAAGAATTGAGGTTTGGGAACCTCTGCCTAGATTTCAGAAGATGTGTGGAAATGCCGGGATGTCTAGGCAAAGTTTGCTGCAGGGGTGGGACCCTCATGGAGAACCACTGCTAGGGCAGTGCAGAAGGGAAACGTGGGGTCAGAGCCCCACACAGAGTCCCTACTGGGGCACTGCCTAGTGGAGCTGTGAGAAGAAGGCCACCATCCTCCAGACCCCAGAATGGTAGACAGCTTGCACCATACACCTGGAAAAGCCAGACACTCAATGCCAGCCAGTGAAAGCAGCCAGGAAGAGGGCTATACCCTGCCAAGTCACGGGGTGGAGCTGCCCAGTGGACCATGGAAACCCACCTCTTGCATCAGTGTGAGATGTGAGACATGGAGTCAAAGGTGATCATTTTGGAGCTTTAAGAATTTGACTGCCCTTCTGGATTTGGACTTGCATGGCGCCTGCGGCCCCTTTGTTTTGGCCAATGTCTTCCATTTGGAATGGCTGTATTTATCCATTGCCTGTACCCCCAGTGAATCTAGGAAGTAACTAACTTGCTTTTGATCTTACAAGCTCATAGGTGGAAGGGACTTGCCTTTTCTCTGATGAGACTTTGGACTGTAGACTTTTGAGTTAATGCTGAAATGAGTTAAGACTTTGGGAGACAGTTGGGAAGGCATGATTTTTTGAAATGTGAAGACATAAATTTGGGAGGGGCTGGGGTGGAATGATATGGTTTGGCTCTGTCCTCACCCACATGTCATCTTGAATTCCCCCACGTGTTGTAGGAGGGACCAAGAGGGAGGTAACTGAATCATTGGGGCAGATCTTTCCCATGCTGTTCTGGGTAGTAAGTCTCACAAGATCTGATGGTTATTATAAGGGGGAGTTTTCCTGCACAAGCTCTCTCTTTGCCTGCCATCCATATAAGATGTGACTTGCTCCTCCTTGCCTCCTGCCATGATTGTGAGGCTTCCCCAGCCGCGTGGAACTGTAAGTCCAATTAAACTTCTTTCTTCTGTAAATTGCCCAGTCTCAGGTATGTCTTTATTGGCAGTGTGAAAATGCACTTATACAACAACTTTGGTTTTTAACTTTTTAAATTGATACCTGCTTTATTCCTTTCCACCTTCTATTTTTCCTAATAGATATAACCAATGCTAATAACAATTTTTCCTTACTTGTACACAAATTTTGATACTATGCACTGTTTTGTTGTTGTTTACAGTTTATATTTTTTTCTTAATTTACATTTTAGGATTTTTTTCTTTGAACCATGAGTTATCTATTTTCTGATACATATGTGTGTGTATGTGTATATATATCCATATGCGTGTGTGTATATGTAATATATATATATATCCAAATCTGTTAGTTGTATTGGTCAAATCTTCTACGTTTTTAAAATGTATTATCTGCTTAACCTATTAGTTATTAATAGAAGTGAATTAAAACCAATGCTGCATTTTTAAACTTATCTTTATAATTTCTGCCAGTATTTGCTTTAAATATTTTTGAACCTATATTATTAGGTGATTAAGTTTATTATTATTATTTTGGGGTGAAGTGAATACGAATATGGTCTAGAGGTATCTTTATGTTTTTTAATACTTACTGTTTTGCTTTAAAGTCTATTTTGCCACATATGTTTATGTCAGCTTTTCTTTGGTTAATATTTACTTTGTGTATCATTTTTGCTATTTTTCTACTTTCAGTTTTTCTGTAGTTGTGATTTAGACTAAATAGCATTGTAATATATTCTGACAGTCCTTGTGTACCAAATAAAGAATTTACTCATTTTATATCTGAAATAATATTCTAAGACTATTTTCTACCATTTTATTTTGGCACTTCAATTTCTTTCATCTTTTCTGTATTCTTTTTGCCCTTTTCTTTCATTTGAATTAATTATTTTCTTCTCCCATTTATATTTGTCTACTAGATTGAATGTTATGCAATCTGTTTTTAGTTTTTAATAATTTACTTATACATGTTAACATGAGTAAAGTCTAAAGCTCTAAATGTAAAAAATAATGAATCACAAATTAGTTAACATGGGAACATCTAAATAAATATTGACAGTAAAATAATAATTTATTTCAGGTTTTAAAATATACATATGTAATAAAATACATATATGTAATATGTAATAAAATACTGGAAAACAATAGCATACAAGTTGGGAAGATGGAATTATATGGAATTAGGTGTTCTGATTCTAACACATATATTATGAATTATGTATTATTTAAATATAAATTACATAACAGTATATAAGTCAAGATATCTCTGCGTAACCATCTACCCACAGTTAGTCAAATTCAAAGTTAAGGGCAAAATTCTCCACAAGACTGCCTTCACTTTAAATACTAGCCACAAGCTCAAAGATTCTCATGGCCACACTCACTTCTAACCAGTGGCTACAAAATAGGGATTCCAACAGCACTCTTAGTTTTAGTAATTCACTAGACCAATTCATAGAACTCAGCAAAGCTCCATACTTTTAATTACAGTTTTATTATAGAAAAAAGAATCAAGTTAGAACTAGTCTGAATAAAGATACATAAGGAGAAATCTGGAAGCGTTTCAAAAGTGAAACTACTATAGTCCTTGGGGACATGTTTGCCCTTCCAGCATTGAAGTATCATTATAAACAAAGAGGACTGTCAACCAGGAAGGTCATTTGAATTTTGGTCTATAACTTTTATTAGAGTTTCCTTACCTAGACATAATAGAATAATTGCCCATATGACTCAGGTTCAGCCTGCTAACTTGCCTGGAGATTGGGCTGATATTACATAACCTAAACTTCTAATCACATGGTTTGTCTTTCTGGCGTGGCTAGACTTTATCCTAAGTCATCTCATTAACATAAACCATCTAGGGCTCACCATGGGTCACCTCATAAGCATAAGCTATCATTTGTGGTCTGAGAGGTCCAACATAAATAATAACGACACTCCTATCACCCAGGAAATTCCAAGAACTGAAGACAAAAGCCAGCCAAATTATTTATTATATACTAAGAGAATTTTTAAAAAATGTATAACTCCTCAAAAAGAAGAGAAAACAACATAAATAAAAATATAACATTAATAAATTAAAAAGTAGAAGACAAAGGACACAAAATGAGAACATAGAAAAGGTAACACAAAAAGCAAAACTGCACTATGTTAGATTTGAACTTATATTTTCTAAATACTCAAATTGAGTGACAAAAAATGATATACCTAGACTTAAAAGAAAACTAACATGCAGTTTATAGGAGACATACATATAATGTAAGAATAGAGGAGAAATAAGAGTAAAAGAATAAAAAGAATTCTAACACTAATCAAAAGAATGTTTGTGTAGCTATATTAATATCAGGCAAACTTGTGTCATGGGGAGTTATTGTACAGACTATTTCATCACCAAGCTATTAAGCCTAGTGTCCATCAGTTATTTTTTCTGATCCTCTCCCACCTCCTGCCCTCTACCCTCTGATAGCCCCCAATGTGTGTTCTTCCCCTCTTTGTGTTCATGTATTCCATGGTGTATATGTACCACATTTTCTTAATCCAGCCTGTCATTGATGGACATTTAGGTTGCTTCCATGTCTTTGCTATGTGAATAGTGCTGCAGTGAACATACATGTGTATATGTCTTTAAGGTAGAATGATTTATATTCCTCTGGGTATATACCCAGTAATGGGATTGCTGGGTTGAATGGTAGTTCTGTTTTTAGGTGTTTGAGGAATCACCACACTGGCTTCCACATGGTTGAACTAATTTACACTGTCACCAAAAGTGTATAAGCATCACTTTTTCTCCAAAACAACACCAGCATCTGTTTTTGACTCCTTAATAATAGCCATTCTGACTAGTGTGAGATGGCATTTCATTGCAGTTTGCATTTCTCTAATGATCAATGATGTTGAGCTTTTTTTAATGATCATTTGCTGCATGTATGTCTTCTTTTGAAAAGTGTTCATGTCCTTTGTCCACTTTTTAAAAGGGTTAATTTTTTTTGTAAATGTGTTTGTTTCTTAAAGATGCTGAATATTAGACCTCTGTCAGATGCATAGTTTGCAAAAATTCTCTCCCATTCTCTAGGTTGTCTGTTCACTCTGTTGATAGTTTATTTTGCTGTGCAGAAGCTCCTTTGTTTAATTAGATCCTATTTGTCAATTTTTGTTTTGGTTGCAATCGCTTTTGGCATCTTCTTTGTGAAATATTTGCCCGTGCCTATGTCCTGAATGGTATTGCTAAGGTTGTCTTCCAGGGTTTTTATAAATTTTGGGTTTTACACTGAAGTATTTAATCTATCTTGAGTTAATTTTCATATATGGTGTAATGAAGGGGTCCAGTTTCAATCTTCTGCACATGGCTAGCCAGTTATCCCAGAACCATTTAATGAATAGGGAATCTTTTCCCCGCTGCTTGTTTTTGTCAAGTTTGTCAAAGATAAAATAGTCGTAGGTGTGCAGCCTTATTTCTGGGTTCTCTATTGTCTTCCATTGGTCTGTTTGTCTGTTTTCCTACCAGTACCATGCTGTTTGGGTTACTATAGCCCTGAAGTGTAGTTTAAAGTTGGGTAGCATAATGCCTACAGCTTTGTTCATTTTGCTTAGGATTGTCTTGGCTATTCAAACTCTTTTTTGGTTATATATGAATTTTAAAATAGTTTTTTTTCTAGTTCTGTGAAGAATGTGAATGGCAGTTTAGTAGGCATAGCATTGAATCTATAAATTTCTCTCAGCAGTATGGTCATTTTTAAGATGATGATTCTTCCTATCCATGAGCATGGAATGTTTTTCCATTTGTTTTTGTCATCTCTGATTTCTTTGAGCAGTGGTTTGTAGTTCTTGTAGGGGTAGTTCACCTTCCTGGTTAGCTGTAACCCTAGGTATTTTATTCCTTTTGTGGAATTATGAATGGGAGCTTGTTCCTGATTTGGCTTTAGGCTTGCCTGTTGTTGGTGCATAGGAATGCTAGTAATTTTTGTACATTGATTTTATACCTTGAGACTTTGCTAAAGTTGTTTATCAGGTAAAAAGCCTTGGGGCTGAAACTATGGGGTTTTCTAGATATAGGATCATGTCATCTGCAAACAGGGATAGTTTGACTTCCTCTCTTCCTATTTGTATGCTCTTTATTTCTTTCTCTTGCCTGACTATTCTGGCTAGGACTTTCAATACTATGTTGAATAGGAGTGGTGAGACAGAGCATTTGTGTTTTGTGCCATCTTTCAAGGGGAATGCTTCCAGCTTTTGCCCATTCAGTATGATGTTGGCTGTGGCTTTATCATAGACGGCTCTTATTATTTTAAGGTGTGTTCCTTCAGTACCTCGTTTATTGAGAGTTTTTTAACATGAAGGGATGTTGAATTTTAGTGAAAGCCTTTTCTGCATCTATTGAGATAGTCATGTGATTTTTGTCTTTAGTTCTGTTTATGTGATGAATCACACTTATTGATTTGCATATGTTGACCTAACGTTGCATCTGAGGCATAAAGTGTACTTGATTGTGGTGGATAAACTTTTTGATGTGCTTCTGGATTCAGTTTGCCATTATTTTGCTAAGGATTTTTGCATCAGTGTTCATCAGGGATATTTGCCTGAAGTTTTCTCTTTTTTATTGTGTGTTACTTCCAATTATGTGATCGATTTCAGAGTATCATGTGGCAATGAGAAGAATATATACACTGCTGTTTTGGGGTGGAGAGTTCTGTAGATATCAGGTCAATTTGACCCAGTGCTGAGTTCAGGTTCTGAATATTTTTGCTAATTCTCTGTCTTGATTATCTGTCTAATATTGTCAGTGGGGTGTTAAAGTCTCCCAATATAATTGTGTGGGAGTCTAAGTCTCTCTGAAGGTCTCTAAGAACTTGCTTTATGAATCTGGGTGCTTCTGTGTTGGGTGCATATATATTTAGGACAATTAGATCTTCTCATTGAATTGAACCCTTTACATTATGTAATGCCCTTCCTTGTCCTTTTTTTTTAATCTTTGTTAATTTAAAGGCCATTTTGTCAGAAATTAGGATTGCAACCACTACTTTTTTTTCTGTTTTCCATTTGCTTGGTAGATTTTTCTCCAACCCTTTGTTTTGAGCCTATGTGTGTCATTACATGTGAGATGGGTCTTCTGAAGACAGCATAGCAATGGGTCTTGTTTCTTTATCCAGCTTGCCACTCTGTATCTTTTAATTGGAACATTTAGCCCATTTACATTTAAAGTTAGTATTGATATGTTTGGATTTGATCCTGTCCTCATGATGTTAACTGGTTATTTTACAGAGTTGTTTATATTGTTGCTTTATAGTGTCACTGGTCTGTGTATTTCAGTGTGTTTTTATAGTGGCTGGTGATGATCTTTCCTTTCCATATTTACTGCTTCCTAATTAGGAGCTCTTGTAAGACAGGCCCGGTGATAACAAATTCCCTAAGCATTTACTTGTGTGAAAAGAATCTTATTTCTCCTTCACTTATGAAGCTTAGTTTGACTGATATGAAATTCTGTGTTGAAATTGCTTTTCTTTAAGAATGTTGAATATTGGCTCCCTCTGGAGCTCTTGGGCCTATCGAAGGTTGGAGAATCAGATGGGGAAGCAGGAAAAATAACTAATGGGTGTTGGCTTAATGCATGGATGATAAAATAATCTAAACAACAAACCCCTATGACACGAGTTTACTTATATAACAAACCTGCACATGTACCCCAGAACTTAAAATTAAAATGTAAAAAATTCACACACACACACACACACACACGAAAACCAAAAAGGGTCTCCATAGCTTCTATTAAAAAATATTACTTAATAATTGATAACTCAGTTAAAAACGCAGGTACCAATCCAATGGTTCTCAAAGTGTTGTCCAATGACCCATGGGGTCTCTAAAACCCTTTTAGTGGCAAAAAAAAAACCAAAAAACTACTAAAAGTTTTGTTTTTCACTGCCATGTATTTATGAGGGGGAAAAAAGCTATTTTCATTTAAAAAATGTCCTTGCTGAGCAAAAAATTCCCATTAATTTCATTAAATCTTATCTGCTGAAAACACATTTTTAAATATTCTATTTTATAAAACATGAATTATGCATAAAAAATTTCTGCTCCAAACAAAAGTATGGTAATTTTCTAAAGAATAAACACTTGTGCTATTCTTTGGCTTGTGAGCTGAACAAAACATAAAGAACCATTTACTTGAAAAACTGACTGACAAAATATTGTTATTTAGACTTGAGTAGGTGACAGACATTGTTTATTTCAAAAACAAATTATATGAGTCTATTATTTTGAGGAAAACAACTGCCAGTATTTTTTGTGAATGGAAAACTTGTATCTGCCACCTGATCTCGAATGCTTCTCAGTACTAAAAGGCTTTTATTATAAGTTTGGTGATGATATTAACAGATGTGATGAGGGATACTGTATAATGAAATGTATCAATATTTAGAAGATCTTCATATCGCTATTATTATCAAATTACCAATGTATAGTATTATAAAATCATGCATGGATAAAGATACATTTGAAGTGCAAAAGAGACCAATGAATTTTAACATAACTGAATAAAAGTTTTATGGATATGTTTTTAAATTCCACATTGTAACTAACTCTTATGGAACTACCACTTGTCAAATTGTAGAGTACTTTAAAAGAAAGATTTTCTACAGTTATCTGAAAATGCTACTAAAGTACCTTTTCCTTCTTACACTACACATTCATATAAATTTAGATTTATTTTTCCCAACTTCATCTAAAACAGTAGAGCCCAACAGGTTTAATTCAGAGGCAGATGTGAGACTACTTAATCATTAAACCACACACTAAAGAGATTTGCAAAATTGTAAAGCAATGCCACTCTTCTCTCTAAATTCTTTTATGTTGGAAGATAGGGGACACTTTTTTATTAAAATATGCTATTTGTTTTGATATGTAATCCTTTAATATTATTTTAAATAATTTAATACATATTTTTACATGTTTGAGTTTTAATTTCTAAGGTAGGTATTGATAGACATAACTCATGTAAACAAAAGTTCTTTGTGTTCTCAATAATTGTAAAGAGTTTAAAGAGGCCCCAAAAGTTCTCTGCTGTAGAACAACTTAACAAATAGTTAAAAAGTCTAGTCAAATTGACTTATTTAACAAAGTACCTAACCTAATACTACACATTCTTTAAAAGTATATACATTCAGAAAAATTAATGAAATGGTGGGTCATAAAGGAACTCTCAACAAATCTCAAGGTACAGAGTACCTTGAACTACAGAGTAGGTTCTTTGATCATGGGAGATTTAAACTAAAAATTAATTAGACAATAACCATCATATGTTTAGAAATTAGGAAATGTACTTTTCAATAATCTGTGAGTTAGAGGAGAAATCAAATGTTGCTTACAAATTATTTAGAACTAAATGGCAATGAAAACAGGGTATATCAAATCTTAGGAGATGCAGCTAAAGCCATAGTGACAGAGGAAATTATAGCCTTAATGCATATATTAGAAAAGAAGAAAAGCTAAAAATTGATGTTAAGCATTAATCTCCAAGTAAGATTAAAAAATAAGGGCAAATCAAAACCCTAACATTTTAGAATGGGAAAATTAATATGTTTTTAAAAATCAAAAACAAAATACACAAAGAACCACCTTTGCTCACAAAGCCAAAGGTAGTTTTTTAAGTGTAAAGTCTGTTGAGGCATAATTTGCATACAGTAAAAGCCACCCTTTTCGAGAAGCAAATTCCATAAATTCTGACAAATACATAGTTATGTAACTAAGCACCTTATTCCCTTACCTCCCCACCCCCCCAAATTCCCTTATACGCCTTTATGGTCAGTTTCTTCCCCTTACCAGAGTCCATGACAATCACTCATTTGTTTCCTGTATCTATAACTATAAATGGAATCATACAATATGCAGACATTCGTGTTTAGCTTCTCAGCACAATGAATTTTAGATCCTTCCATGCTGCTGAATTTATCAATAATTTATTTTTATTGCTGAGTTGTATTCCACACTACAGGATGCACCATAGGTTGTTCATCTATTCAGTAGTAGTTAGATATATAATTGGTTCCGTATTTTGTTGGTTATGAATATAGCCAGGACTGACCTCACGGGCATGTGACCTGTGCAGTTGCAGGGTGCCTGCAATCTGAAGAGCCTTATGCCTGGTTTAATGCTCTGTTGTTGCCATCTTGAAATTCTTAATAATTTTATGTTTAAATTTGTGTTTTGTAAATGAAGTCTGATGAGACAACAGAGCATGCGGTAGAGCAGAAGAGATATGTGCAATGTGTATATCCACTGTCCTTGCTACCTGACTCATGTCCACAATGCCCCATAAGCACAGAATTCTGGTGGGCCTTGATGCTTCGGCATTCAGTGAAACTCAAAGCAAGTACAACTGTATGTCTACCACTGAAGCAGTGGTGCTGACTGTCCTGCCAAAACTGACATAAGAAATAGAAAACCTGAAAAATTTATTCTTAAAGAAATGTATAATAAAAATACTTTTCAGTGAAAATGTCAAGTGGCTGTATTGCTGAATTACTCTAAACAGTTAAACAGACATTAATTCCAATCTTGCACATACTCTTTCAGGAAAAAAAAAAAGTGGAAATACTGTCAAATTCCTTGTATTAGACCAGAATAACATTGACATCCAAACTTAACCATGACTTTTCAAGAAGGGAAAAACTGCATGCCAGTCTTACTCACGAACACAAATTTAGAGATCCTAAATAGCATTTAAAAACTGAATCCAGCAATATACAAAAGGAAACTTATGACCTGGTTAGCTTTATTTCAGTAATGTAAAGCTGGAACGTCAATTCAGTAATTAATCAATATAATTCACTATATAAGAAAATTATATAATCATTCCATTGATGCAAATAGAGCATTAATAAAATTTAAAATTAATGGAATAAAAATTCAGCAAATTAGGAATTGAAGAAAACTTTCTTAACCTAAAAACACTATCTACAAAAAAAAGAAAAACACACATATTATACCTAATTGCGAAATGTTGAAAGAATTTCTTCTGAGATTAAAAATTAGAAATGGATTATTACCACAATTACCCTTTACAGTCAACATTGTATGGAGGTAAGAATATTGAATTAAAATAAAATTGTGAAGATTATAATCTATGAAGCAATCTGTCATTATTTGTAAGCTATGTAATTGTTCATGTAAGAAAATCCAGAAGAATACACATTATTAGAATAATTGAGTACAACATAGCTGCTGGATATTAAGTCAATATGGAAACATACTAAAAGTATAAAATTTAAACAACAGTATTTATGAGAACTTCAAAACGTATTTAATGCTAAATCTGTGAATGACATTAGCAAGAGGGCAGAATATAAATTCTCCAGATTGACTTGCTCACCACGAGAGGGCATGGGAAGCTGTTGATCAAAGAGTACAAAGTTTTGGATAGACAAGGGAAACAGGTTTTGAGATGTATTGCACAGGAAGGTGTCTGTAGTCAATAATAATGTATTGCACATTTCAAAATAACTAATGGAATAAATTTCAAATATCTCACCATAAAAAATGATAGGTAAGAGGGCTGATAAATATGTCAGTTAGCTTGATTTAATCATTCCACATTGTATACATACATCAAAACATCACAGTGTCCCCCATAAATGTATATTATCATGATTTTTAATAAAAAATATTAATAAAATAAAATACAAAAATAGCTATTATTTCTTGACAAAAAATGCTAAACCTATGAAAATATTTTCAACAGGTTTACTCAGAATACTGTAAGTCCATTTTGAGATAACTAAAAGAAGACCTTAATAGAGTAATAAACTAAGTTCAAGGATCAGCAGGCTCAATATTATACTGACATTAATTCTCTATGGTATGTTTACTAGTTTTCTATTGCTAAGTAACACATTATGACAAACAACAGATTAAAACAATACCCATTTATTATCTCACAATCCTATAGGTTAGAAGTTTGGGCTGGGCTCAACTATGTTCTCTGTTCAGGATCTTTTGAGACCAAAATTAAATTGTCAGCTACACTCTGAGCTAAAACTCACACAGTTGTTGATATATTTTAGTTTCTTGATGTTATAGGACCAAGATCCCTGCTGGCTGCTGGCCATAGTTGCTCTCAGCTCCTACAAGATGATTCTTTGGTCCTAATAGTATGCTATTCTCACAGCATAGCAACTTGCTTCTTTAAATCCAGCATGTAATTTGCACTATGCTACAGTGAAGTCTTACTTAATGTAATGTAAACACATGTGTGACTATCCTATCGCATTGCTCATAGAACATAACTGAATCAAGGGAGAAACTGTAGCATAATATTCACAAGTCCTGCACATATTCAAGGGGAGAAAATTATACAAGGCATGTATATTAGGAGGTGGTAATCTTGGGAGCCATCACGGAGTCCAGGAGCAAAGACATCTGCTTACCAAAGCATACAACCCCAATATAAATCCTAAACGTTTCTGAATAAAACACAGGGCCAGGCACGGTGGCTTACGCCTGTAATCCCAGCCCTTTGGGAGGCTGAGGGGTGCGTACCACTTGAGGCCAGGAGATTGAGACCAGTCTGGCTAACATGGCAAAACCCGTCGCTACTAAAAAAAATAAAAAAAAATAAAAAAAAAATTAAAAAAAAAATTAGCCGGGCATGGTGGCACATGTCTGTAATCCCAGCTACTCAGGAGGCTGAGGTGAAAGAATTGCTTGAACCCAGGAGGTGGAGGTTGCAGTGCGCTTAGATCACACTGCTGCACTCCAGCCTGGGCGACAGAGCGAGACTCCATCTCAAAAAATAAAGAAAGAAAAACAGAATCTAAAGTTAAAATGGCAATATAAAAATTGTGAAAAAAGAGACAAAAATGGCAGGATTAATGTTACTAAACATCAAAACATATTATAAAGCAGAAATTTTTCCATAAAAGGGCACTCATTTACTGAAACTATAAGAAATTCACTAATGAAAGGGACATGAGCATCATCAAGACTCTCAGTAGCAGCTGCCATCTATTGGCCAGGACTCTGATAGGAGACAATATTACAGAACTAGGTTCCTAGATATCAAGGGTGAGGATGGAATAATAATAATAAAAAAAAAAGCACGGTGCGAAAAAAAAAAAAGGTGCAATTATTCTAATGACTGTTAAGGATGGAGTAAAATTCAAGAATACAGATATGACTTAAAAATGGAGTAGTTTAGCAAAAATAAATCGGAAGGAAAAGATGCGGGAAATTCTCAGCCTATGCATATTGCAAAGATTGAGAAAGCCTGTTTGGGAGAGAATACTAGGGTTCTGGCTAAATGGCCACTTGATAAGGTGAGCCAACATGTCAGCAAAAGCCAGGGGTCAGAGATTATCAGGGCTGTCTTTCCCAACACAGGCCCAAACTGCAAGGGCATGGAGGACAGAGAGGTCTCAAAGTATGGGGTCATGTCTTCAGTTCAAGCAGACTAGGATGCTACTGCCCAGTGCCACAGGGGTAAACACATTCTTTACTGTCACTCTAAAGAAGTTGGATTAGAAGTGGTTCACATTCACAAGGTATAGGCAACTGTATGCAATTACGGTTTTATCCCAGGTATATTAACTCTTTCACTCTATGTTTAATATACTTTTAAAACGCTTAAACCATTGATTATTCCACATAATATCACATTGGTTCAATATGTTGATCCTTTATGATGATCAGGGTGGATGAACAAAAAATGGAAAGCATGCGGTGGGTCATTATAAGACATATGTTCTCCAGGCCGGGTGCAGTGGCTCACACCTGTAATCCCAGCACTTTGGGAGGCCGAGGTGGGCGGATCACGAGGTTAGGAGCCAGGACCAGGTTAGGAGCGAGGAGGTTAGCCAGGACCTTCCTGGCTAACACCGTGAAACCCCGTCTTTACTAAAAATACAAAAAGAAATTAGCCGGGCATGGTGGCGGGTGCCTGTAATCCCAGCTACTCCGGAGGCTGAGGCAGGAGAATGGCGTGAACCTGGGAGGCGGAGCTTGCAGTGAGCCGAGATCGCGCCACTGCACTCCAGCCTGGGCGATAGAGCAAGACTCTGTCTCAAAAAACAAAACAAAACAAACAAAAAACAAACAAGACATATGTTCTCCAGAGGATAAGAGATAAACCCAAAGAAGATTCAGGGTCCTACCATATCAGTGAAGGTTTGTCATAGTCCAGAAGTAACAGAATGCAGAGACATGCTTGCAAAAGTCGAGGAAACGTCATCGTGTCATTTACCTTCCACTAATTAAGAAGGAAGCACAACCCCTGGTTAGTTTCTTTGGGTTACAGAGACAAATACCATTTTGACCCATTTACCTACTGATGTGGAAGGCAGCAGGTTTGAGTGGGACCAGAGTAGGAAAGGACTATTCAGCAAGTCAAGATTATGACAAATGCCCCTCTTCTACTTGGGCCAAATAACACAATAGGTCCTGTGATAGGTATCTGTGATTGGCCAGGCATTGTGGCTCACACCTGTAATCCCAGCACTTTGGGAGGAGGAGGCAGGCAGATCACTGGAGGTCAGGAGTTTGAGACCAGCCTGGCCAACGTGGTGAAAGCCCTTCTGTACTAAAATATACAAAAATTAGCCAGGCATGGTGGCATGCACCTGTAGTCCCAGCTAGTCGGGAGGCTGAGGCAGGAGAATCGCTTGAACCAGGGACGTGGAGGTTGCAGTGAGCCAAGATTGCACCACTACACTCCAGCCTGGGCGCTAGAGTGAGACTTCATCTCAAAAAAAAAAAAAAAAAAGTACTGTGGTTGCAAATGACACTTTTGGACTTTATGACAAGCCCTAATAAGAGAATCTTAATGTCAGCCCTAGGTTTCTGGAGGAAGGTCCTGCTTTTGGTAGTGGAGAATACACCATTCAAATAACTGCTGGCATGCTACTAACCCTGGTAGAGATGAAATATCTGGTCATGGGATATCAATTGACTATGAGTCCAGAGGGGTCCACCATGTGGTGAGTTCTATTAGATCTACCACCAAATCATAAATTTGGGTAAGCTTGGCCACAACCCACTGTAAAACGGAAAAGATACATTCAGGATCAAGAAGGCACAGAGAACACGAGTAAGCTACATCATGAAATGGCCCATTCACCTCCAACTCACTCACCTTTGGGCCACACATGCCTCTCTCTCAACTCAAAATATAGCCACATGTGGGGTGCCTAAAGAGTTTCTGTTTTTACTTAGATTTGGCTTCTAAGTAGCCTTTACTTCCTGTAAACTCATCAATGTAGTTTAAAGTATGTATTTCATATTTTATGTATTATTTTATTCATATTTATTGAGACAGTCAGTAAGGGAATGTTCTCTGACACACTGCTAAAAGTGGAATACTGTTATCTCTCTATAATGCTAAATATAAACAATTAGATTATTAGATTACTATATCATGATAATCTAACATGACTGACAAACCAGCGTTTTATGTACTGCTTAATCTATTTTCTTTTCAGTTATGCCTTTTGGCCTGCAGCACTGACAATCTTGAAAGCTGAATTAAAAGATCTGGAAAGGGAATAATGATATATATGACAAAAGAGAGGGAGAACACTTAGATTAGTTTGTTCTTATTTCAGGGCTCCATAATTCAACAAAACAATCCGTCAGTATTTGGATAATTCAATCTTTCAAATTAATTTTTGCAAACATAGTTGAAATGTGCTATTAAACATATTCATCTTTTGCTTTTATTTCTACCTGAAATATGGAAAAGCCATGGCACAATTTTTTGTTTGTTTTTGAGACAGAATCTCACTCTGTCGCCCAGGTTCAAGTGCAATGGCTCTATCTCAGCTCACTGTAACCTCCTCAACCCTGGTTCAAGTGATTCTCCTGACTCAGCCTCCCAAGTAGCTGGGACTACAGGTGTGTGCCACCACGCCCACTAATTTTTGTATTTTTAGTAGAGACAGGGTTTCACCATGTTGGCTAGGATGGTCTCCATCTCTTGACCTTGTTATCCACCTGCCTCGGCCTCCCAAAGTGCTGGGATTACAGGCGTGACCCACTGGTCCCAGCCAGCACAATTTTAAAACATGGAATAGGCATTTACATTTTAAAATTCTATCTGGAAAAATAATGCATTATTCGATATATTAAAATATGTGTATAAATATGTACATATTTTTCCATATTTCTATATATTTTATAAGCAAAAAAATGTGAGAATTCACCTACTTATTTTGAAATTTCTGAGAAAAGGTAGGTGGCAGGAAATCCAAAGCAAAGCTTAAAACATACTTTTCCTGGATTTAATAACATTTACAACAGATCCATATTTTAGGCTATGAAATAAAATTATCATCGTATGAAGCAAGTACTTAAAGTTAATATGTTTCTAAGTGTTTTGCAATTATTTTTATTCTAGTAATTTACATAAATAATGGGATAACTTAAGGATTATCAAATACTCTATTGCAACTTGATGAGAGGGCAAACAAATAACTAAAATTCTGACTCACTAAATGTACTTTGTATATTACCCTGGATGCTAGATTTAACAAATGAATGTCTTTTTAAAAGCATAATTAAGGGCCAGGCGGGGTGGCTCACGCCTATAATCTCAGCATTTTGGGAGGACGAGGCGGGCAGATCACGAGGTCAGGAGTTCGAGACCAGCCTGGCCAACATGGCGAAACCCCATCTCTATCGAAAATAGAAATATTAGCCAGTCATGGTGGCGGGCGCCTGTAATCCCAGCTACTCGGGAGCCTGAGGCAGGAGAATCACTTGAAACCAGAAGGCGGAGGTTGCAGTGAGCGGAGATCCCACCACTGCACTCCAGCCTAAGCGAAAGAGTGAAACTCCGTCTAAAACAAGAAAAAAGTGTAATTAAGAGCTGAAATAATGTATATGGGAAGCGGAGGAGCCAAGATGGCCGAATAGGAACAGCTCCGGTCTACAGCTCCCAGCGTGAGCCACGCAGAAGACAGGTGATTTCTGCATTTCCATCTGAGGTACTGGGTCCATCTCACTAGGGAGTGCCAGACAGTGGGCGCAGGTCAGTGGGTGCAGCACACCATGCGCGAGCCGAAGCAGGGCGAGGCACTGCCTCACTCGGGAAGTGCAAGGGGTCAGGGAGCTCCCTTTCCTAGTCAAAGAAAGGGGTGACAGACGGCACCTGGAAAATTGGGTCACTCCCACCCAAATACTGCGCTTTTCTGACAGGCTTAAAAAACGGCGCACCAGGAGATTATATCCCGCACCCGGCTCGGAGGGTCCTACGCCCACGGAGTCTCACTGATTGCTAGCACAGCAGTCTGAGATCAAACTGCAAGGTGGCAGCGAGGCTGGGGGAGGGGCGCCCACCATTGCCCAGGCTTGCTTAGGTAAACAAAGCAGCCAGGAAGCTCCAACTGGGTGGAGCCCACCACAGCTCAAGGAGGCCTGCCTGCCTCTGTAGGCTCCACCTCTGGGGGCAGGGCACAGACAAACAAAAAGACAGCAGTAACCTCTGCAGACTTAAATGTCCCTGTCTGACAGCTTTGAAGAGATCAGTGGTTCTCCCAGCACGCAGCTGGAGATCTGAGAACGGGCAGACTGCCTAAAAATCAATGTACAAAAATCACAAGCATGCTTATACACCAATAACAGACAAACAGCCAAATCATGAGTGAACTCCCATTCACAATTGCTTCAAAGAGAATAAAATACCTAGGAATCCACCTTACAAGGGACGCAAAGGACCTCTTCAAGGAGAACTACAAACCACTGCTCAATGAAATAAGAGGATACAAACAAATGGAAGAACATTCCATGCTCATGGGTAGGAAGAATCAATATCGTGAAAATGGCCATACTGCCCAAGGTAATTTATAGATTCAATGCCATCCCCATCAAGCTACCAATGACTTTCTTCACAGAATTGGAAAAAACTACTTTAAAGTTCATATGGAACCAAAAAAGAGCCCGCATTGCCAAGTCCATCCTAAGCCAAAAGAACAAAGCTGGAGGCATCACACTACCTGACTTCAAACTATACTACAAGGCTACAGTAACCAAAACAGCATGGTACTGGTACCAAAACAGAGATATAAATCAATGGAACAGAACAGAGCCCTCAGAAATAACGCCGCATATCTACAACTATCTGATCTTTGACAAACCTGAGAAAAACAAGAAATGGGGAAAGGATTCCCTATTTAATAAATGGTGCTGGGAAAACTGGCTAGCCATATGTAGAAAGCTGAAACTGGATCCTTTCCTTACACCTTATACAAAAATCAATTCAAGACGGATTAAAGACTTAAATGTTAGACCTAAAACCATAAAAACCCTAGAAGAAAACCTAGGCATTACCATTCAGGACATAGGCATGGGCAAGGATTTCATGTCTAAAACACCAAAAGCAATGGCAACAAAAGCCAGAATTTACAAATGGGATCTAATTAAACTAAAGAGCTTCTGCACAGCAAAAGAAACTACCATCAGAGTGAACAGGCAACCCACAAAATGGGAAAAAATTTTCACAACCTACTCATCTGACAAAGGGCTAATATCCAGAATCTACAATGAACTCCAACAAATTTACAAGAAAAAAAAACCCCATCAAAAAGTGGGCAAAGGACATGAACAGACACTTCTCAAAGGAAGACATTTATGCAGCTAAAAAACACATGAAAAAATGCTCACCATCACTGCCCATCAGAGAAATGCAAATCAAAACCACAATGAGATATCATCTCACACCAGTTAGAATGGCAATCATTAAAAAGTCAGGAAACAACAGGTGCTGGAGAGGATGTGGAGAAATAGGAACACTTTTACACTGTTGGTGGGACTGTAAACTAGTTCAACCATTGCGGAAGTCAGTGTGGTGATTCCTCAGGGATCTAGAACTAGAAATACCATTTGACCCAGCCATGGCATTACTGAGTATATACCCAAAGGATTATAAATCATGCTTCCATAAAGACAAATGCACACGTATGTTTATTGCAGCACTATTCACAATAGCAAAGACTTGGAACCAACCCAAATGTCCAACAATGATAGACTGGATTAAGAAAATGTGGCACATATACACCATGGAATACTATGCAGCCATAAAAAATGATGAGTTCATGTCCTTTGTAGGGACATGGATGAAATTGGAAATCATCATTCTCAGTAAACTATCGCAAGAACAAAAAACCAAACACCACATGTTCTCACCCATAGGTGGGAATTGAACAATGAGAACACATGGACACAGGAAGGGGAACATCACACTCTGGGGACTGTTGTGGGGTGGGGGGAGGGGGGAGGGATAGCATTGGGAGATATACCTAATGCTAGATGACGAGTTAGTGGGTGCAGTGCACCAGCATGTCACATGTGTACATATATAACTAACCTGCACATTGTGCACATGTACCCTAAAACTTAAAGTATAACAAAAAAAAAAGAATAAAAATAAGACTAGAATCAAAACATTTTACAAAATATATATATATATATATATATATATATAAATGTATGGCACAGTGAACTGGAAAACATACATGTCTTCTTTTATTTTTGTGAACCCAATGTAAAGTCATCAAATTTTAATAAAGCTGAAAAATCTGAAAAAAAAATGTATATGGGAAGCAAGAGTGGTGCAATCAGATAGATTCTTCATGCTTCATAAAACAATTGTGAATCTTTGTTATTTAATGTCCACATAGTACTAGACCAACTGAGGTTACGTCTGCATAAAAGTGTTTAATTTCACAGTGCTGATAATTGAAATAAATCAAATTTACATGTACTGTTTCTGTCCTCATTTTTTGTGGATTCTGTTTTTGTGAATTTGCTGACACACTAAAATTTACTTATAAACCCAAAATCAATATGTACTTTGTTTACAGATTATTCCCTAATATGTTCAGTGCTAGAAAAATTTGAGTTGTGTAATGCACATATTCCCCGCTGAGGTCCCACAAGTCCATTCTCTGCCTTGTTTCAGCTTTCATACAGAGATGACCAGAGAATGGAGACGGCAGGGGGCAGTGCAAAGCAGTGCTAGAAGACCAGGCTCTAGGGGCCGGTTGGAGAGTGAATCTTAACTCTGGCACCTACCTGTCAGTTGAGCAGCCTGAGGTAAGTCACACAACATTTCTGAACCTCATTTCCTTTTTGTAAAATAAATAAAACAGAATGTACCAGGAAGAGTTAGTTTTAGGTTTTTAAGATTTAAATCATAATCTATGTCAGTCATGTTAATATACCACACACACACACATTTATTTCCCCTAGGAGCAATGATTTAATATTTACTAATTTAGTATTCACAGAAACTATAGAATATAACTACCATGTGCAACTATGTTTGACTGATTTTACATATATATGTATATATGCATATATATATATACACAAACACATGCACATATATGTATATATAAACTTCTAGAATTTAACTCTGACTTATACACAAAGATATAGCCTGAAATAGTCTTAAATTGCATTTTCTTCTACAAGTAATAATGACACGCTCTTGTATGAGCAGAGCCACAATGCTCATATTATTTAGTGTTTAAAGTGAATAAAAATAATGTACCAATGATAAAATAAACCATAGATTCATGGTTAATATTTTGCTGAATTAAAAATGTAAAAGCAAACAACAAATTTAAGTGCCTTTTAAAATATGAAAAGAATACCAGAAAAAATATATTGCCTATCACAACAATTTACTAATGATAGCTTTAAACAGCAAATTTAAATTTGCTCTTCAAAAGCAAATTTTATGAGGCCAAAAAGAGATTAATCTCTAATTAATTTAGTTTCTAATGTAATGAAAATTATAGTTTTCAATTTTATTTTCACATAATCAGAGGAGTGATGTCTTTTATTCTATATTTATATTTTGTTACTTTTATTCCACTGTTTATAATAGATATTATTGATAATAGATATGATGAATGATGGAACTACATTACAAAGACATGACATAAATCAATCTCTGTTTTATGCACTATCTCCACTGGCAGCAAACATCAACTATGGCCTATTGCCACTTTAGAAAAAGAAAAGAAAAGAAAGTATTCTCAGTTTCTTTTAGAGTATAATGATGTAAAATCCATATTTTTGACTAATAATGGAACTAAAATTTCTTAAACTGGTAAAAACAAAACACAATTTTAAAAACTATTATTTAAAATTGTGACCAATATCTGCCTTCTAAGATGCATCAGTCTTGAAATTGCCTTTGCAATAGACTCCCTTCTGTTGTGGAAAAACACTACAACATGTCTTACAGTTATACAGACAGAAAACTATCTATTTTTCTTGGGGAACATCTGAATGCAGTGGTTTGAACATAAAAACTTGAGTCATGGTTTTTATACTATTGTTTGAGATTTGGAAATGGTTAACAGAGTGTACTGGGTATTCTTTCATTGGAATGCTTGGTGTTTTCTAGTAGATCTTCTGGATATTACCTCATTCTTAAATGATATGCATCTCTGATTAAATTTCTATTATATTATTTTGTTTACTGCAATGAAAATTATTCCTGTTCTTAGCAATGAAATAAATTCAATGTGGTAGATCATATAAGTATCCATATCAAAATTATAATTTCAACTTGTTTTAACAACTTACTGGTTTCCATATCAATGAATAAGTTGAATAAAGTCTTTAGTACACATTAATTTTATATTTGCATGAATCATAATTTTATATGGAATAATTATACCTTAAAACTATGGAAGAGGATTTTTTATGTAGACATATGCAGCAAGTTTTACTGTTTATTTTTTTTCCTAAATAGAAGACTATCTCACCATATACCCCATGAATATCTCTGATTCTCATAGAATTTTGTGTGCAGGGTATCTGGAAATGCAATATGGAGATCAATAGAAAAATACAGACAGGCTGTTGCCCTTCAAGTAATAATGAGAAAAGTCTGAAAAAACTGAACTAAATTATCTCATTAACCTATTAATTGCAACTTTTAATTTGGAATTAATTAATTTTAAAAGTGGAAACAGGGAATGATCATAAGACAGGAAAAAACAAAACAAAGTGCCTAGTGCAGAGTACATACACAAAAAAATATGGGAGATTTGGTTGAAACATATAAGGGAGCAGTCTGACAACGGCTGAATATCACAGGCTGAGTAAATTTCACTAACCTGTAAAAAGTACAAAGCCACTGGGCATAAGGCCTATTGGAGTGAAAGAATCAGAGTTAGAAACAAACAAAAAATCAAATTCAAATCTAAGTTCCATGCTTTTTCTGCTGTGTTACATTGAGGAAGTTGTCTAAAATCTCATATCCTTGAAGGACCTTCGAATGTGCCTCTCAGGATTATTACGAGAATGAAGTGAGATAGAGTATAGAAAAGCACTTTGTGAACTACTCAATGCCATACAAATGTCAGTTTTTGTGTTCATAAAAGCCACAAGAATAACTTTTTGAACTAAAATAGCTGTTCGTTCTAATGGAGGATTTTTGAGATGTTCTCATTTTCCCTTTAGTTATATGTATGCTAAAATTAAATAATGCATCTGTGTATTTCTGCTCTTTCCATAAATTAGGTTGACCTTTTCCCCATAATATTATTGTATTTTTTTCTGTTACATTAAAGAACCGCATATTCTGAAAGTACTTTATTCTCTACCACATAAATCTAGCTAATAATTTCAGCTCCATATTATCTAACTAGCTATGGCTACACTATACCTTTTAACTTCACTGATATTTTTTCCCAGTTTATTAAATCACTCTCATTTAGAAGTAAAAGCAGTCTTTTATATTTCCACCTATTGATTTTCATACTCAGAAGAAAAACATTTGAACATGAAAGGTGTTGATGTATATATATGGCCAACTCATTTTTTTTAGTGGGTTGTGATAATACCTAATGCCTACTTTGAAAATATTAGGTCTACTTGCAAAATCTTGTTAGAGAATTTGACAGATGAATGTTTCTTGGACAATACTGCAGTTCTATCTCCTCCTCATAAGCAGGCTCTCTCTGTGGCTCAACCATCCAGAAATGTTGGTGTTACCGTTCTTTGAAGGGCCACAAGTTTTTGGATGTGACTTTCTGATATTGTCTTTCACAAATTTCATTTCTTAGATATTTTCAAAGAAGTCATTTTCTCTGAATATCCAGAATATTGTTATACTTTTTTTCAGACAAGTGTTAACTTGAATGTATTATTTCCTCCAGAATAGTATTGCAATTGCACGACTTGTTATTTCTCTGTCCAGTTAGGCTGTGGTTTTCATCACATAGTACTTGTCTAGTCTACTTTCATTTATATTCTCTTTCTTTAAAATATATTTTCTAGGAATAGTGCAAAAACACTTTTAGCGACAATTTGATCTTTCTTGATTTTTTGGGGTATTTTATTATTACTTCTTAATATATTTACTATTCATTTAAACAGAAACAATATGTCTTTGAAAACTTATCAAACCTAAACATCTCTATCTGGTTCTTTTCTCCTGAATTTTCAATATCTTTTTAACTAATTATAGTTTATTGGTGTTTACAGTGTTATTATACTGTTTGAAAGTTCTACTCTGATAGTAAATTGAATTCATATACTTCAAAGTAGCATTTCTCAGGGGGTGTCTCATTTCTACCTCCTGAGAGGTGGCTATGGAGAGCTAGCCACTATGTATACACAAAGACTCACACACTAAGCAAGCCATTTTCATGCTGTAAAGACTCTTACCCATTGACACTGGTTCTCAGAATGCATAGTTTTTATCTTAGCATATGTGAAAAGCCTGATAAAAATTGTGCCAATTAATATTTAGTTCACATAATTATTTCTTATAGAGATTTCAGCTTTGTGAAACAAACCGTTAGGCTTGAAAATTCTGAATCTGCCATTGTAACTCCAATATGTGTATGATCTTAAGTTACATAAATTCTCTGTTTCTTAATTTAGAAAATAGGAATAATAATAGTGGCTGTTTCACAGAGTTGTGAGGCATCAATGAGATGATGTACTTGAGAGCATTATAAACAGTGTGATATTGCATGAAAATGTGCTCATTCCTTTATGTTATTTCTAGTCATAACACCCTCACTTGCAGGTTTAGGTAGTATGGCATTAAACAAAAGGGTGCATACTTAAAAAGATGATTATTCATATATTTCCCAATATATGATCACCAGATAAATAAAATAAATTAAAAGATAAAAAAAAATTGGCTGGGCGCAGTGGCTCACACCTATAATCCCAGCACTCTGGGAGGCCGAGGCGGGTGGATCATGAGGTCAGGAGTCTGAGACCAGCCTGGCCAGCATGGTGAAACCCTGTCTCTACTAAAAATACAAAAAAAAAATTAGCCAGGCATGGTGGCATGCCAGGCCTGGTGGCATCTGTAATCCTAGCTACTTAGGAGGCTGAGAGGCAGGAGAATTGCTTGAACCCAGGAGGCGGAGGTTGCAGCGAGACAAGATTGCACCACTGCCCTTCAGCCTGGGTGACAGAGCGATACTCCGTCTCAAGAAAAAATAAATAAATAAATAAAATTGTAAATATAATAGGCAAATATATTTTATTTGATGTCACAACAATGTGAATGAATATTTTCTTGTCATTTTTAGTTGATAAACAACTAAATTAGTTTTATATGGGTATTGTCTTACAATATTATATCAATATTATAGAACTTAAAAGAACATATTAAATGTGTAAGGGTTTTATCAAATAATGATACATTTTATTGGCTTTGGCTACACTCCTATCCCATTCACTCCTCTCTTACTGCTTGCAAGTTTTCTGATCAAAGTCAGAATTCTTAACCTTGTTCGTCATTAGTAAGATGCCTTTTTCCTCTGGTTTCCCTCCAGGTGTTCTCTTTGTCTTTGGTTTTATGTAGTTTACATATAGTCTAGGTATTCTTTTTATCTATTTGTTTTATTTTACGTTATTGTTATTTTATCTCTCTTTCCATTCTTATTCTTTCTTTGTATTCTTTCTTAGTATTCTTTGTATTTGTATTCATGTTTTATCTTTCTTCAAATATGATGAAGACTGTGGTTTGGTGTCTTTAATTTTGGAAAGTACTCAGCTATTATTTCTTCAAATATTTCTTCTGCCTCATTCTTTCTCTCTTTTTTCTCTTCTGGTATTCCAATTACTAGTATCTATACATTTTCATATTTCTCCACAGTTCTTGGATGCTCTGTTTATTTTTTAAATTCCTTTCACATTTCTATTTGAAAAGTTTCTATTGAGCTATCTTTAAGCTCACTGAGGTTTTTGTCTCTTCAGACTGTATTCTTTCTTGCCTTTGGTATTTGTTTTATCGTTTTGTTGAAAGTAGCACATGTTGTATAGGATAAAATATACTGAAATAAATAAGCTTTTAGTGAGAATATTTGCATGAATCTGACTGGCATTTGGGCTGTGTTTAATGTTTGCTGTAGTTATAGGTACCAGAAACTTCAAATTTCTCTAGTTTCTTTGTTTTTGTATTTCCTCTTGGCTTTGTGGCTTCTTGTTATACTTCTCAGAGAGCATTCACATTTAGTAGCTCTTCTGGTTGTAATCCACTAAAGAACACTACAGGCTCACTGGTGTAGTGGTCGGCTGTGGTAGAGGAACGTCGTCTATAGTCTCCCAATTAAGTCTCCTCTTTTAGTAGAACCATGTCTGGGAGGTGTTTCACACTTCACAAGTGTTTCTGTCCCTCCTACACAAATACAGAGTTTTTTTTTTTCCTTTCTCATCTTTTACTCTTTTCCCTGGATAATGTTCCAGATTTACTTTCTTGCATCCTGGTGACTACATTTCAATGTTTCCCCTCCACCTCTTAGGTATGACAGAAAGGCTAGAAGAACATAGGTAGAAAAATATTTCAGCATTGCCCTATGAGAAGCCTTTCACTCAGAGTTGCCCTTTGTTATAGAGAAGAATCTGGGAGGATTATATCAACACTTTGGCTACTCTCCCAATCCCCCTGCCAAAGCCTTGAGGGCATTTCTATCAGATCTTCACTGTAAAAGTCTGATGAGGTTCATGGAGAAGAACTCCATGATAGTGTGGAAACTCCCGTGATTGAAGCCCCCAGGAATTTCTTACTCTTAGCTTATACGTGCTCCACCTCTGACAATTCACTCAAATTATTAATGAAGTTGTCCTACTGCTATGGCTTCCAGTGGCTTCCACTCCATCTAAGCAGATTTCAAGTACTGTATCTCTCTCAATGTGCCTGTCTCTTCAGATTTTGTTGTGGCAGTTTTCTAGGATCTCAGTCCTTTGTGAGTCCATGAAAAGTTGAAGGATTTCAATTCGTCTAGCCTTTATTTGTTGACATTCTATGCTATTCACACTACCTGGTTCACCATGTTATATGATTTCAGATGTGCCAATATTTTAAAACAAATTGCCTTTAATTGACAGAATTATCACTTGCAATTTCATCCTTTGCATAACTATAAAGCTTTACTTTTGCAGCATACAAACCATTAACAGGTCACTGAATTAACACAACTCTTGATTTGTTTTCTTTTTCTATTTTAACTTTCTTTCCTCATATCATTCAACATTTAAAAAAGAAAAAAAAGCATGCCAGTCAATTCCTGTTACTCCTGAATCTTTTACTTACTAAAATTGAAGTGATGTCTTCTGTTATTTCCTATCAAAATGAATGATGAATACAAAATTGGCTTTGAAACTGATGTCTGGCCAACACAATCATTGGTAATACAAAAGCATTAATATGATACATGCCTAGGGCTACAAGTTCATCTAAAATAGCATGTTCCAGAAGACAGATTAGAGAAGGAGAAGAACCATTCCATGTGGGCTCTGTCATCATAATTCATCATGCTGTCCTGGACAACTGAAGGACATTTCTTTTATTTCTTGCTACTTGCATTTAAATCCAAGTCAACAAGTCTGTTTCTCTGGAGCACATTCTGATAAATCTTCCCCAATAATTCCAACTTACTTATCTCCACTAAACCAGGAAAATGTGTACAACCCAGAAAACAAGGGGTTAAAAAGATGGTGAGCACAGTGGTCTCTGGGTGACACTTCAGAGTGCAGGATTAATAGAAATTAATTCTAATTTCTATTGTTTAGTAATGATTGGAGTTAACGGATGGGGTGGGTTGGAAATAATTAAAAGTTTAACTGGGAAGTGATTTGCATCACCTCCACCTCAGCAAAAGATTTAAATTAACTTTAAAAATTACTGAACGATTCCGAAATGCCTTTTAGGAATGGTCTCACTATGGCTTTAACCAATTTTCAGAACGTCTACAGCTCTCTAGTTTTGTAGTTGACAGTTATATCTTCTTTTTGTTCCTTGTTGGATAATTGGAGTATATTCATTATATTTTTATTGCTCTCTGGCTTTTAGTGGTCTTCTCACTTGAGTCACTGTTCTTTCCTTTTAGAAAGCCAAAAGATAGCAGAAACATACTATTTCAGACCCACATAACAATAGTAAAGTAATCGTATATGTGAGAAAAATGTTCTGGATTTGTGACTCACCCAGTTTACACATAGGTATTCTGAGTAAGCCCCCACTTGACAAGCCCATCATGGTTAAATGATACATGGTATCTTATTAAGGAAAGTCTAGGAATTATCTAGTGAAATTAAGTTAGAGAAACAATACCTTTAGGCAGATCTGATGTTAAATCCAGCCATTTTCTAGACTATCAAATTAAGATACACGTTTACACATTAAGGTAAGGCTCATCCAACAATAAGATTCATCCCTTATATAAAATAAATCTGTAGATCAAATTCTACTTTAGAGAATTATAGCCTTCATTTCTATTAACCCCTTCTAATATCCTCTTTTGAGACAATTGCCTTCTCTCTCTGACACCCAAAATCACTCTAAACTTCCTTCCTGAATAGTCACATCCATAGGCTAAGTCTGTGAAAATACATTTTTTTTAGTTTAACTGAACACTCACGAAGTGCTAGATGCTTTACATGCTTTAGTTCATTTAAGCTTTACTACCTAGTAGCTTATTGATGAAGAAAGTGAGAAACAGAAATTTTGGGTAACCTGAAACGGGCACACATCTAATGAGCAGTTTATCTACAATTAAAATGGAGGTATTCTGCCATATCCTGATGCCCTCTTCAACCTTCCTCGGCTATCTTGTTTCACGGATGGATACTCAGGATATGAAAAGTCATAAACCAAGAAAGAAATAGGTAGGTTTTGAATATAAAGTAACTACATTTCTGTGCAATTTCTTACTGTTCATAGTAAGAGAGTTATAAGACATTCAGTTTGGAAGAAGTATACCACTGGATTTCTTTGCATGGTGAAAGTAGAAAGTTTTGTTTTGCGTTAGTAGAAAATTGCATTAAAAATATACAAACAAATAAAAAGTGTCTTAAGTGTTAATTGAGTGATGCTGCCATGACAACTTTATAATCTTTGCAAAGCTTTTTTATTAGAAGCCTCTCTAAATTGCATATCATGGTAGAAATAAACTAAGCAAATAAATTATTTCTCTTATTACAGGAATGTATGATATCAAGGACTCATTTTCACTTTGAGATTTTAAAGTAAGCATATAGATAGCATTAAGATATGAATAAACATGAGTGATAGATTGAGTTGTCTAACAGCCAGCCTCAAGTAGAAAAACCAACTGACTTGAACAAAGGATCTCAGCAGAGGGAGATTTATGTTATTCAGCTGAATTACATTCCTTTATAGACTGCTGCAGATGGGCTGCAGGAAAAGCAGCCATCTATTCGATTTAAATAGACTGTGTGCTAGTACTATAGATATACCATTAATTCATTGCTGGGTTGCTGTAGGCATGGAACCGGCTTTGTTCTTTGACAGTCTCCCTTAGATTAAATAGAAATGCTATTTACAGGAGTGTCAAATAAATAGGGTCCATATAACACTCTAATCAAGTTGCAATGACATTACATATTTAAGCCTCAATATTGAAAACAGTCAAGTCAGCAGATACTTACACTCTGCAGAACTCTGTCGACCACTGAAAGCTACTTGTCATTTTCCACATAGCTATTATCTTCTATATGTAAATAATAATACTGATATCTTTAATCTGTGCTGCATATTGTAGTTATGATGCTGATTCTCTTTTGTATAGACTCTCTTCTTTAATTTTTTACAAGTTTCTGAAGTATTATTATCTTAGATTTAGGGATAATAAAATTGCACAAGAGAAATTAAGCAAGTTGTCCGAGGTTATAGAACTAAGAAGTGAAAACCTAGAATTCAAACACAAATCTATTGTTTCTAATTCCAATATTCTTTCCATGGCATGTTGTTATGTGTTCTGGAATGGGGTTACTATAAATGAAGTATATTATGTTCTAAGTTGTGAGTAAAGCATACATAAAAGTAACTATAATAGGAAAGTTGTAAGTTGTGAGTAAAGCATACATAAAAGTAACTATAATAGGAAAAAATTACTGCAGGCATTAAGTATAGCTACATTCTTGAAGCATTTCTAGTGTCTCACTTACCCGTGAAGTCATAACATAAAAGGATAGCGTTGCCTTAAAGTCACTCATGGGCAAACCGCTCTCAATAGCTTGGAATAATTAGAAACCTGGACTTAATTTTGAATACTAATAGAGATTGTTGTCTTCAATCCTATGTTACTAAACATACTTGCTTACAGGCAGGCCACACAATCTATATGAAAGTACTTTAGGTCTCTTTTACACATATGGGTCTAAGAGGAGTGGGAACATATTGAGCTAATGTGATCAAGCACTGAAGTTACTAATTTGGAATTATTCTGATATTAAGACCAAAAAGTGAAAACTTAAACAGTTTTGATGTTAGAAGAGATACAGAGTTCACTGAAATGTTTTCAAAGAGTGGATATGACAGTCTGATATTTATAAAAGCATGTATTTCCTGAATTAGATCCGACACTTTACAATTTAAAGCATTAATGATTCAGTATCTGCATTTCCAATTCAACTGGCAGCACATTGTCTTCACTCCACATTCCCATTACAGGGAGATGATCTGTCAACATTTGACGCTACATACAGACAAATCTTCACCTGCAATTTCATTCTCAAATGACTCCACACTAATGAGTAAGTATCAACACTTCAATGCAAAACCTCATTTAGGATGCATGGTGACCAGAATGATGAAATCATTCTTTTGTAGGTAATCAGTGGATTTGATAGAAAAAAAAAATACTTGTTCTGCCCAGTTAAGCCAGACCCTAGGTAACCAGATGTTTGGCATATCAATTGACATTCTAGTGTCTAATAAATATATATAGCCTGGTTAGAATTTCATGGAAATGACTTCATTTTAAAAAGAGATGACTGGAACAAGTTTTAAAATAGGCTTATCAGAGGGCACAAGCTGTTCAGTTTCCTCCTTCCCACAGGGTTCTTATATGTAGTTCATTGCAAAACATAATACATATTTTTGATATTCTCTTTGTTATCAATAAAGCACAACATACTAAATAAAGCATTACTATATTATTTAAAATAAATGTATTTCTCAAAAATGTGAAAAAATTAATTTTTTTACATTAGAAAAAATATACATTTCTTCTTCATTTTAATTGACCTTTGTCATCTCTTCAATTCTTGTACTGACATGTAAGGCCAGACCCAAGCAATTTACTCATGTTTTGTAATTTTAAATTTAAAAAGTATTTATCAAATATTTTTATATGCCTAGCATTGTGCCAAATATTTGAGAAACTTAAAAAAGAATACAATTTTCTAGGCCCTCTAGGAAGTTCACAATATTGTTTTAAGACATATGTCTATCATATAACACAGGGGAAAATGTTATCATATCTCAAATTTGTGACAGAAACAGTTAAGTGCAATGAAAATTACCTAGGAGGAAGATGGGATGGACAACACTGAAGTTCATTTTTACTCCTAAATTGACTAAATTCCTTTTACTATTTTCTAAACAAACTCTTTTACCACCCATATTATGTATGCATTTAAGGAAAGTTAAAAAAAAATACAAAGTCTTTTTTTGACAATGAAAAGGTAACTGAGTGGTTTATACATTCACCCCCAACACACACATATGATCCCATAATCAAATCCATACAAATCAATACGTCTTTTTACCAATTATAATCACAGTTAATCCTGAAAATAGTGTGTGAGATGTAATTTTCATTATAATAAAATATAACATAAAACACTTTATTTCATGAAGATGTGCACACTTACATGAAATATACCATTTGAATATGTGTGTTTACATAAATACATATGTATAAATCTAATGTGTGTGTGTGTGTGTGTTTGCATATCTGCGGGCATGTTGGTTTATTCTGAGACACTAATTCTCCACTTTACCTTACAGATCAAAACATTATATAGATGCCTTGATGAAACTTAAGCCAAAAAACATAACAAAGTGGTAGCAAATTAATGATTGGCAAAAAGTCATGAGGAATATTTTACGACAATTAATTTTTGAATTGTTACAATTGTAACTAACAGTACTATTTTCTATATCAGCTTCACTGAAATGAACCTCAGAAGTAAAAACAAAACCCTCTTTTCTTTTCTCTGGTGTAAGCAACTCCTTGGAAATGGATTAAGTAAACATGAGCCTTGTGCATTTGATAAATATGTATGTCTTATTTCTCCTTTCCCACTGCTTTCCATCCAGCTGCAGCTGGGAACCAAGCAATAAATACTATTTATTTATTTTAATAGTATCCTTAGTGGAAGTATTACCAATATTTCCTATGCTTAAAAACATCCCCAAATGCATTTTGTGTTAGGCTCAGCATTTTCGTCGTAATTTACGACTTAAAAGGGTAAACTCTATTACTCTATGTCAAACCAACAACTGGGTAAGTGCAGAATGTTACCCTGTGAAGTATGACCAAATTTATTGCTGCAGTCATTAGTACACATTGATTCTGCTTATAACAACCCAAAGGGAATAGTAAAGCTATTATGCTGGTGTTTGGTCTCTCTCTCTCTGAGAGGAGCCAGGCTTGGCACAACTAAGTTTCAAGAAACATCCTATTAGTTCAGCAATCAATGCTGCTCCTTTTCTTTTGGCTATTATTAATACAACTAGTCAGTGACATGAACTTCTAGATCTCGGACTGTCTTACAATCAAATCTGAGCAACACTACTGCTTTTTTGCAAAGGCAAATTTATTCTATCACTTTCGAAGTCATACTTTTTTTTTTATGGTAGGATGAACAATTTTTTTATTATCTACATTGTCATTGACAAACAATATCTAACTGAATTTCTTTTTTGTTTTCCTCTTAAGATGTGCTTTCCCTTCTGCTATATCTGTTATCTTTGTTACCATCACCTTAGCTTCCAGTTATTGAGAACTTACTATGTGCCAGATACTGCTTACAACTCCAGTCTTTGCTCAATCAAATCCACCCAGTTGCTTTTATTCATTCCATGAATATGTAGGATAGCATGATGGTTTTGCAGTCCCTGTAGGCATTATTATAGTTGGAACCTTCTGCAAAGCCTGCATTTTAAAAGATTCTGAAATACTTTTGTGGGTGTCCTGTTTCAGATGCTAGAAAGATGCTAATGGACCCTTCTGACTTTCTTTTTGGTTCTTCTCTTAGGCAGCATTTTCAAAAGATCACTAACTCATACATGGGCTTTACCTCTCTAGATGAAGCTGCACGATGTCAAGGTAAGCAAATGACCCTTGCTTCTTTTCAGGGTGAGAGATGACATGCATTGATTTCCAAAGAAGTTCCCAGATGATGGCTGAAACGCAGACTTTGAATTGTTTTTGCAATTATTAAAATAAGAAAAACCAATAATATATGAAGTCTTTATTTTTTTTAAAATAGTTTCTCTGGTATCTTTGGTAAGTTGGTTCTGACCTACACAAATGTCATTTGTTTGTAAGGGCTGTATATGAATGACTTCATTTAATCCTTCTAAGGATTTTATGAGGTAAGTCTTAATATTATCTCCATTTAACACATTAAAAAAATGATGCCTAGAGGAGCTAACCAATCTGCCCATGGTTAGGTACCTAATAGGCCACAGGGCCAGGTGTGATTCTCCTTTCAGGGCCTATGTGCTCAACAAGTGTACATATTTTCATTGGTTTCCATTCTGAGGCCATGGCGGAACCATAAATTTACCTTGCATCCTTTGGCAGTTGCAGATAGAAATTTCCTTAAATAAGTTTCTTGTAATGCTAGAACTGCTTTGGCAATATTGGCCCAATATTTCCAGAGGGATGTTGTCTAAGAAAGCCTTTCTAAATGCAACTTGCAATCTCCTGTTCTTCAGGTCATACGAGGACAGCTCTTCACCTGTATGACCACCTTGAACTTTTCACAATAGGACATGAAGGTATTTGTTTTGTTTCGTGGCTTGCAGTCCCCACAGCGTGTCACAGAGGAAGTGATATGGAACTATTATCAAAAGCAGCTTTTGTGTCCCATCCGCATGAGTGGGGAATGAAGGGCTTTGCAGCGCATATCTTTTTGTTTGTTTGTTTGTTTTTAAATGACTATAAATCATGCTGCTATAAAGACACATGCACACATATGTTTATTGCGGCATTATTCACAATAGCAAAGACTTGGAACCAACCCAAATGTCCAACAATGATAGACTGGATTAAGAAAATGTGGCACATATACACCATGGAATACTATGCAGCCATAAAAAATGATGAGTTCATGTCCTTTGTAGGGACATGGATGAAATTGGAAATCATCATTCTCAGTAAACTATCGCAAGAACAAAAAACCAAACACCGCATATTCTCACTCATAGGTGGGAATTGAACAATGAGATCACATGGACACAGGAAGGGGAATATCACACTCTGGGGACTGTGGTGGGGTGGGGGGAGGGGGGAGGGATAGCATTGGGAGATATACCTAATGCTAGATGACGAGTTAGTGGGTGCAGTGCACCAGCAAGGCACATGTATACATATATAACTAACCTGCACAATGTGCACATGTACCCTAAAACTTAAAGTATAATAAAAAGAAGTCATACTTTTTCTATGTGAAATCATTTGATAATTTGTTTGTCTTCTGTAAAAAAAAAAAGGCATTCAAATTCACAATACAATACTGCTATGCACTAGGTAGTTTCTCATAAGCTCTTTTATTTCTATATCTTAGGCATCAACATTTTACATTCATGTTAACCTGGATGGGCTCCCACTGAATCCTGGTAAATATATTTGGAAGTCAATTTGCAGAATCTAACTTTTGTTTTTATAATAGAAAATCAAATTGTAGGCCTTTTAAAAAGAGAAAACTCCTGCTATCACTCCCACACCAAACACAAGCCTCTCTTTTACTATTCTTGCTTGTTCTTTTCCAGAAAGAGTACAATTTTCTGGTTGGTAAGATTATAGAATACTGATCCACCTATACTAGTGATCCACCTGTACTAGTGATCCACCTGTACTAGTGACCCACCTACAGTAGAGGTCACAGAGCTGAGTTTGCTTAGTTGTGGTTAAATGTGAGCTTTGAGCTTTCACTTCCATCAGTGAAAAATTAACTATCTCAACATTTAGGTATAGAGTTAAGGGAGTGCAGAGTCACCCATATCTCTTTGGGCTGTGACATGTGCATCAAATCCAGTTTTACAGAGCTCTGTACTAAGTACACACTTGCCTCCCAGCTGGCATTGTTTCTTGTGTACAAAGAATCCACAAGATTCACATAACACATGATTGACTTCGCTAAAGCAAAATTTTGTTATTTTGTGAGGACTCCTGTTTAATAAAATCCAATATGCATCATATAATTAAAACCTAATATTTCTGCCCCAACAAAACAAAACCTATAACCTGCAGTTGAGAAAACAATTTGAATGTAAGAAATGTAGTGACTTTTATCCAGGTCTATGACAATATTTCAAATCACTATCAACTAGAATATACCTAATGGACAAACTATGGGCTGCAGGACAAATCCCGCTGTGCTTGTTTTTGTAAATAAAGTTTTATTTGAACACAGCCATGCTCTTTAGTTTACTATTTTTTTTTTTTTGCTGCTTTTGCATTACAAAGGCACAATTGAGACAGAAACTACATGTTCCGCAAAGCCAAAAATATTTACCATTTGGTCCTTAACTGAAAAGTTTGCTGACTCCTGGACTATGTCATACTTTATATAATGCTGCATATTAAAGTTCCTAGAACAGTCCATAATATATAATAGCTACTCATTAAGTTTCGTTGTATGAATGAATGAATATAATATAAATCTTTTTTGTGCATTTTATAGATTTGTAGGAAAAAGCTCTGCCTTAGAGATTGTATTAGTCCATTTTCACACTGCTATAAAGGCATACTTGAGACTGAGTAATTTATAAACAAAAGAGGTTTAACTGACTTACAGTTCCACATGGCTGGGGAAGCCTGAGGAAACTTACAGTCATGGTGGAAGGTGAAGGGGAAGCAGTCACCTTCTTCACAAGGCAGCAGGAGAGAGAGCATAGGGAGAATGCGCTCTCCAGGCACTTATCAAACAACCAGATCTCGAGAGAACTCCCTCAGGATCACAAGAAGAGCATGGGGGAAACATCTCCATGATCCACTCACCTCCCACCAGTTCCCTCCCTCAACACATGGCGATTACAACTGGAGATGAGATTTGGGGGAGGGGAGACACAAAGCCAAACCATATCATAGGTGGACTTAAATCTATCTTTCTTTTTGCTCTCCTTCCCTGGGTTTTTCCTTCCTTCCCTCCTACCTGCCTGCCTCTTTTTTCCCTTTTCCTAGCTGAAGAAAGAGAAAAGAGATTAGCAGTGTCTATTTTTGGGACTAAAAAAGGTAACCCAAAATGGAGGACTCACAAACTGCCTCAGAAAGCAGAAGTTTTTCTCTTGCCTTCTCCTGCCCTCCTGTCTCTCATTCCAATTCTCCCCTGAGGCTAGCCATAGAAATTAGAATCCCTCTTCCCCAGAGTGGGTCATAAAACCCAGAACCACTTTTTCCCCAAAGCCAGCCATAAAACCTAAAAATATTACCCTAACTTACCCTCTGCTTTTCCGTGTAAAAACTGGCCATAAAGAAATTATCTGACCTACCTTGTTTTACTGTAAGTCCTAAGACTCCCATTCCAGAGAGGGTCCTGCCAATACCCAGAAGGAAGGAGTGCATGCTCCCAGAGGCCAAGAAGAATCTAGACAGACAGGCCTTGCTGGGTTTCCCCACTCAGTCTGTAGCATTAGGTCATGTGCTTTTCATCCAATCATATTTCTACATAGCTGTTTGTAGTTTGTTAAACCTGTTACCAATACACCAGGATCTTTGGTCTAGGCCTTGCTGCTGACCACACAGAAAGCCAATGACTAAGATTGTGAGTATTGCCAGGGAAGAAGGCTTTCATCAGGTGCTTCAACTGGCGATAGAGAGCTCAGTTTCAAATCCATCTCCCAAAACAACTAAAACCAGAGGTTTACATAGCAAGGAAGAATGTAACAACGTGTAAGAAAACAGGAACTAGGGAGGGGCAAGGAAGCAATCATGATGAATGAAGGGTCTGGCATCTCATTTGATATGGTGATCTGGTGAGTTTCAGTTAGGCAATAATTTTTTTGAGAGGCCTGAAGGCCATTTCCTAAGGAAGGAACTCAGAGGAAATAAATGTAAGCTTCAAGTTTTAAGACCAGAAAGTTTCATTTCTAAGGCTATCCAAAAAACAAAAACAAAACAAACAAACAAAAAAACAAGATTATTGGGTCAGTTTCAAACCTAAGCATAAAAATAGACAATGTCCCCTATGTCTTTGGTTCTTCATTCTGAAGGCCACCATATACACTTAATGAATATGTATACCTTTTATTTGATTAATCTGTCTCTTGTCAGTGATTTTCAGCAAACCTTTAGAGGGCAAAGGGGAAGTTTTCCCTTGGGCACTACACTATCCTGCTTGAAATTCAGAGAAATGAACGTGTACCACACAGGCAGAGCCTACCTGCCTCAAGCATGCCAGCAGACTCATCACCCTGGGAATACTTCAGGGAGCCAGTGTCAGATGATTCCCCACACACTCTTATATATACTCAGCACATGCCCTTAGATGCCCTCTTCTACCATTCTAGTCACTAGACCATTTGTGTCATAAAATGCCTAAACAAAAGCTTATTTAATTAGAAGTCTCAAAAAAAATTAGAAGTCCCTGCCATTGTCATTTGTCACAGACTCATGTGACGGCTAATTTGCCAACTTAAATGTTATATAGGTGATCATACTTAATTGCAACTTTGCTTCATGTTCAGTTTAGCATTTCACATTACACAGCCTTAATGTTTTTCATGGGAGAAGTAATAAATGATAAAGAGAGCTAGGAGGAAATAAAAAGGATGAGAGGTGGGAAGAATAAGATTAATAAGAATGCTATAGCTATAGTTTTTTTGAACTGTCTGCAAATATAAAAGAGATAATCACTTCTCCCCAAAGTGCTACATCATTTTTTTAGCTTTCAAAATAAATTAAATCATAAGCAATTTATCTTTTCTCTGCTGCATCATTTGGATGTTTATTTTCCTACATGGTTATATTCAGTTCTTGAATCATTCAATTTTGAATCAACTCATTATGTCAGTTTTCATTACAGTGGTGTATATGCACAACAAATGGAACTAAAATTAAACTAAGGAACCCAGACATAATGCCAAGTAATAGTCCTGACAGAGCTGATTGGAAGTTTGGCTATAAACATTTACCACGTGAAAGGGCACAGAAGTTGTTAAACACAAACTCCATAAATTCGGTCAAAGCTTATTTATTTAACCATATTCTTTCTCAACTTACTCGGACTTTGATTTTTACAACATTGAAGGAGGAATTTTCAATGTGTAAAAATTGTCCCTAGAGTTTATAACCCTTGTTATAAACTGTTATAAGTGGTAGGAATTGGCTAAATAACTTCTGAAGAACAGAAACAAAAAATGACTCTTAAATTTTAAAAGTCATTTGGAAAGTGTTTAAATGCTATCTTTAATAGCTCTTTGAAAATTGATATATGACTATTATAATTTAAAACATTCTCTAATGCACAGTCCAAACATGACCCTGAGACCATGTTTATCATTTAAATGACAAAAGGTATGTACTATGTACACTGCTTTAAATTTAGTTATTGGCTTCTAAAGGGATAGAGTGAGGAGGGTGAAGCGGAAAGGAATTATCACTTAATTGATTATCAACATATTTGTTAATATGTAAAATGTTGGAATTCAGAGTCAATTTATTTCTACCATGCACCTGAACACTATCATGCTTTTGGTATATATGTTTTCAGTGCAAAATAAAGGTTGGTGTGTTAGAACAACATAACTATATACCCCATTTCCCAGTTATTCCTTTATTATACCTCTATAATATACTATTTTTCTGAAAAAAAAGAAAAAATATTTATTAAGATCATATGTCTCATGATATTTTTAATGGAATATGAATTTACAAATAAAAAGTTGGTGTGAAAAATGTACAAATTCTGAACAGTTTTTAAACTTAGTTTTTAAAAGTCACTTTTTAAAGCCCCTTGAACACATCCATCTGTCAGTTCAAGATGGCATCCTCTAGGACTCTCGCATAACATTTACATCATTTCAATTTTATGTCTAAATATGTTGATTGTGCCTCTTAAAAGGACACCAGTATACAGTGTCCTTGTATTTTATCTGCCTGGATTTCTGTTCCCCAGGAAATATATTATATGACCTCTGATTAGCAGGACCTTTGATGACTTGTCTTATTTATTTGTTCCTCCAACCACATAAAAAAATGTTTATGGAGGATCTGCTTCATTCTGGGCACTATTATACACACTGAAACAGAAATAAATGAGACAAATCAGTCTAGTAGAGATGTATAAATGATAATAATAATGCAGACAGCTAATGGCAAAATTAAAAATATATGCAAAGAACAATGGCAACACCATGAATGAGGAATTAAATACGTGGGGACTACTTTTTTGTTCAGCCCCTTTTAATGCTAGCTTCCCAAATTTACCTTCCAGTAATGGGATTCTTCTGGCACTGCTGAGTAGCAAATCTGAGGCCTATTACTATTAATGCTTGTTTCCTTACATCTCCAAACATACTACATTTTGTATAAGGTAAATACTCAAAAAATATTCATTGCTATTGATACTCATTTAAATGATTTACTGAAACAATGTTGGTAAATAAAGAAACGTATCAGCATAAGAAACGGACCATATGTGAAGGAGCTGTCCAGGATTAACTGCCTAGACTCAATCACTGCCTTCCTAGCTCATAACATGCAGCAGATTCTTCCTGCCTGGCTAGACTTCCCCAATTCTGCCTTCACTTGGCCAGATTTGCTCTGCTGGTATGTTTCAGTCCCTCTCTAGTTTCTGAGCCAGTTACTGGCACGTTTAAAATCCTTATTTTAAGTTATACGTGTCTTGAAATTGAAAGATAAGACTTCTGGAGGATATTTAAGTAAATTTAATTTATGTCCTGCCTTTTGAAACCCCAAACAACTCTAAATTAACATCTTATTTGGCAGGCCTATAATTACAGAGGAAAGTCAGCTTTCAAAGGCATTGCTCTTAAAAATATACATCCAACCACTTAAGTAATGACTTGCCTTGAGAAAGTAAGAATTGCTGAGCTGTCCTTGAACCACATTGACAATTTCTCTCAGCAATGACCTGAAGACAAGATGTGCACTCTGAAAGGGGATTGCCACAATTTTTAATCTGCCTGGGTTTCTGATCAGGCAAAATATAAATCATTTAATCAGCTCCCAACTGAGCATCAGGTACAACTAGTATAAATTTTCCTTCATAAAAGTTTCATCAAAGCTGGGGATGGCTGCACTGCCTTACCTTTTGCTAGAGAAATTATAGCCTGCAAAGATTGGCTGGTAGTCATATGTGATTGATAGGCTTGGGGTGGATGGCCTTCATGCATAGGAGTTCAAGTCTAAATGGCCTTTGCAGCTACTTTCATCTTTCCCTTAAAATAATGCTTTGCTTCACTTACTGCAAAGGAAAAGGCTGCTAACAATCGTTTTTCTTTTTTTTTTTTTTTTCTGAAAATGCTCTCACTTCCATCAATTTACAGCTAGAGAAAAATTGGCAGGCACAATCTTCAATATGGTAATTGTTTCTTATAAGCCAGCACACCTATATGAAAAGCTAGAAGATTGAAGAGAATCATCACTCTCTACCTAGCTTTAACTGAGATTTCTGAGATGAATATTATTAAATTATATGTGTTCTCATTAGCCATTTTATACATCTGGTATAATATCTGTGTGATTTTAAGATGGAAAGTAACTCCAACCAAATGAAGAAAATGTGAAGTCAGAAACTTTCTTAATTAGATCACTAATTCTCTTTACTTTTTAACTTTTGTGATATTAGAACTTATACCATTTCAAATGGAAAACATCATCTAAAATATCACAAATGCTACTCAGAATGAGAGTGCAGAGTGATAAATTCCTGAATAACAAGAGTCCTAATTATGAAATATTGAAAGCCAAGTGATATATCTTTCAAGTATTGGTCACAGCAAGAACTAATACATAAATCAGTGCTAATAAGTAAACATGTAAGTTAATTTTAAGGAGTCTAATTTTCAGTAGACTTACATCACTCATAATGTATTTCAACTTAAAAGCCCTATCATTTCATGCTTTCAAATCAATAAGTGTATGAATTGCCTTACATTCCAATCCCATGTCATTTAATTTAATGTGTTCTTGCTAAATTATAGTAAGACTCAAAGTAGGGCAAATAGGTATAGAAATATTTAATTCAAATATTAAAAGTTAAATATAAAAGACTGGTGATAAGGTAAATGTTAAACAATGTAAGTCCCAGGAAACAAGATTTCTATATTCTGCAAGCTATCAGCAATCAATCAATTAAAATTCACTAACACAAATGCATGAAGTGCCTCAAGTATCCCCAGCCACAGATGAACTGTTGCATCAGAACAATTATTCTAGCTGGTAACAGAATTAAATGTCCCCTCAGATGGAAAAGTGGAAAAACATGTTATTACACATTTGGCCAAAAAGAAAAAAAAAGAAGGAATCTCTGATGATGATGTTAAGCAGGTGGGGCTAAAATCTCTCTTAAAACCAAGAACAGGGCAAGTTCTAATCCCAGAATCCTGAGAAAGTCAATCACGATCAACTTTTCAATTATAAATTCAATCAATTGTAGATCACTTGCAGGGCAACTGTTGCCTTCACATACTGTACACCACAACTAAACCCTTGAAATTTCATTAAGTCCTAAAAACAATAGAATTCTGGAAGCTTCCAAAGGCAACTTTATCTCAAAGTCTTAAATGTGAGTAGTAACTTCATTCAGGACTCCCTAATCCAGAAAACCAATATTCAAATATTTATCCACAGGGTCTTTCTTAGTTTTCTCCAACTTTAGTGTAAACAAAAATTACCCACAGATTAATTCAAATCTCTTCCCAGAGACATGAATAAGTTGGCCTGGCCTGGGCCGCTGTCACACAACTCTTCAAAGACACCTGACAGAGATGTGTTGATGCTGTTATAAATCTATATAAAAATAACAATAAAATAAAACAAAGGATCGTCAACATAATATAGTCATGCCTTGCTTAACAGCAGGGATACATTATGAGAAATGCATCCTTAGGTGATTTTGTCATGTGAATATTGTGTTAGTGACTCTTTGAGGCTGGCACACATGGTAAAGAATTTACCAAGACAGGAATGAGTTTAGACAGGCATATTTATTAAAGAAAGGGGAGATACATTGCAAGGATGCAACTGACAAGACAGCAGAAGGAAGGCTGGCTGTTGTCTGCAAAGAGGCAGGGACTGGATGGGGAGTTCTATAAGGCTGTGCTGCTTTAGCTGAATGCTACAAACAGGATGCTTGGGTGCAGGATGCTTGGGTGCAGGGTGCTGGGAGCTGAGTGCTTGTAACAGAATGCTTAGATGTTAGTGAGCTGCTTATGGTTCACCCCATTTCTCAAACATTCATTCGTCTCTGCCTGTTTCTGTTTTTCCCAGCTAAGCTCATTTTTCAATTTTCTTTTAACTCCTTGGGGCACCACAAACATCGCAGAATGTACTTAAAGCAACCTAGATGGTATAACCTACTACACACCTCAGCTATATGGTACAGCCCATTGCTTTAAGATTACAAACCTGTACAGCATGTAACTATACTGAATACTGTAGGCAATTGTAATACAATGGTAAGTATTTTTGTATCTAAACATATCTAAACAGAAAATATACAGTAAAATTACTGTAAAATCCTATGGGTCCACTGTCATCTATGAGGTCTGTTGTTGACCACGTCATTTTGCAGTGCATGACTATACATTCTAGATGTTCATTCTCATAGAATAGTGAATAAGGAAGAAAATAATTGATTTGATGGAGAAAATGTACATCTGATCTCCGGTATGATTGGCCACAGTGAATGGGCAAAAAAGAGTAAATCTAGAAATCTAAAAACAATGGATATCAAAACCAGTTTGAGCTTGATTCACTTATGACCTTCATATCCTCCATGCTCCCTCCTTCCACAGAGCCTGTCCATATCTATGTCCTCTCTCTATAATGTTCTTTCCACTCATCATCACATGAGCACTTGTATATACTTCATTTTTTTTAAGTGTAATTTCCCATGGGGAATGATTCCTGTCCTTACTTCTAAGGCCAAATCAAAATATTATAGACAGGCATAAACCATATAGCTTTTCTTCCTAGCTTGCCATGGGTAAATTTTACATTTTTAGTGATTACTTGATTTAAATTATTTTTTATATAACATAACAAAATCCATTTAATTTACTTCCAGTATTCTTAGCTCTCAGCACAATACTGGACACATAGTATTTCTTGAATATATGAATTGAGAGGAAGTCTGCTCATGTATGGGGAAATAAAACTCTATGACCCCAAAGAGAGAAACTGAAGTAAACCCAAACTGGTAATTGAAATGATACGAGGAAAAACGTAACTTTCCAGTAACATAACTTTTCAGTCTCAGGAGGCTTTTACATTCTTAACTATTACTGAGGACCTCAAAGGGCTGATGTTTATATGGGTTATATTTATGAATATTTACCCTGTTTGACATTAAAACTGAGCATGAAAATATATATTTATTTATAAATTTACTTAAAATAATACAAATAAAATAGACCCAGCTTATGATAACATAAACAACATACTTTAATGAAAAATAAAGATATTTTCCAAAATGAACAAAAAAAACTACTAAGAGTAGTGGCTTTATGTTCATGCAATCTCTTTAATATTTGGCTGAATAGAAGACAGTTGGATTCTCAGATCTCCCTCTACATTCACTTAGCTGCAACATCACACTTCACGTAGCCTTTGGAAAACTCTACTCATAAGAAAATTAGAGGAGAAAAAGAAAAACAATTTTGTAATATATTATAAAAATAATTTTGATCTTGCTGGCTCAAGAAAATATCTCAGATACCCCCAGAGATCCCTAGACCACACTTTAAGAACTACTGATACAATTCATCCTCCAAATGGAGACACTTTTGAAAATGAAAGTATATTATAATAATCATTGTAGAATATCAAGCATAAACAAGGGATATTGCTAATATGTATTAATTAATGGTTATATAAATATGCTAATTAAAATATCTTAAAATTCAAAACAAATATAGACTATATGGTGTATAATTTCTTACTACTAAACTGTAAACTTCTTTAAAGTTGGATACATTTTTGTGTACCTACAGGAGCTAGCATAGTGTCTTCTACAAATTTGCTTTTCAATAACTATTTAATGAATGAAAGAACAAATGATTGTGTAAAGAAACAACTAAATGATAACTGTTATTACATGTTTCCCAGTCCTTATAGTCTGTTTTGAAATGGACAGGTGAGAGTGGTTTTAGAGTATTGTAGTGATTCTATCATAATATTCCCTACTTCCTCCACGTCAGTCAACTTTTCGAGTTATTTCAGACCAGTAAAGATAGAAGGTATGAAGCAGAATACAAAATCTCCAACACAGTATGATTGGAGAGGCACAGAGAACTTCAACCTGAATAATTATTACTCACTCTAAAAATGCTTGAAATATATTAGCCGTAGTCGATACGAATTATCATTCTTCCTTGTCTAAGCCAATTTTTAAATTGAATTGTGCTTGCAAGAAACATTACATTTTTTAAGTGAAGTAGACACTCAACCTTAACCTCAAATGTATTTAATATTTTTCTAGAATTTGTCCAAACATATATTTGTACACATGTATAGAAAACACATAGACATAATTCACCTAAATATAATCCTTTATTTAATCAACATAGAAAACTTCCTGAGTGTAAGATGGCCTTACATATTTTCTCTTCCCCAAAGATAATCTTAAACATAAAAGAATTCTTGGGTACTACATAGACTTAGGATGATAAGAAATGTTGGGTTCAGAGGTAGGTGATTTAATAAGTTGATAAAAACTAACTCAGCAAATAGAATTTCTTTACTAAGAAGAAAGCTGAAGAATATTAATGGTAGAATGTTTCTTAAATTTTATAATATATTTTTTCATATGCCCTCTTTAAAAAACACTGCTATAATCCTTTTGCAGGCCCAAGTCAATGAAGAACAAAGGTAAATGTGTCTCTTCGTGAGTGTTTGGAATTTATTACTAGCTTTTGCTATATCATATAAATTAATGAGGACCATTTTCGGTTATTTATAAGCAGTTTCTAATTGAAACATTAAAATTATAAATAATATAGAAGCATAATTTTTAAATTATTAATTTATGTTATTAACTTAATATGGGTGAAAATGGCTTATTCAATTTCTAAATAGTAACTGGGCATCTTAATTACCCTTTGGTTACAAGGAATTCACATGTACATCAAAGCTAGCTTTGAGCTGGGTGCAGTATTTCACACCTGTAATCCCAGTGTTTTGGGAGGCCAATGTGGGAGAATTGCTTAAGGCAGGAGGTCAAGTCCAGCCTAGGCAATATAGTGAGACCCTTTATCTACAAAAACTTTTTTTTAAGCTAGCTTTGAATATAAGTGACATGAGACATACACACAAAGAGCTAAAATATAAGGCAGCAATCCAAAGTTTTGATTATTTCTGGAGAAAGGTGATATTACTTCTGGGTTTGGTCATCTAGGGAGAAGAGACATAGATTTAAGTCTTTGTTAGGAATCAAAAGAGAGTAGAGTAGCTGAATTATTCCCTTGAATGAAATGAACCAGGTAAAAAAATTATCTTTGGAGCAGTACCTGAATACAAATTGAATGGAAGGCTAACTTCAGGAGGATGGATTGTCAAAGTCAGTTTTTCAGTTGTCTGGGTAGGAAATAGAGGTGTAAATATACAGTAGCATAAGTGACAAAGAAAGATGGCAACATGAAAGGTGAAAGAATAAGAGAATTCACAGAGTTGTTGGTGGTCAGAATTTGGAGACAGAAAGAGATTCTAGCAAGGAAGGTATTCAGCATCAGATCTATTTATGAATATAATACATGGAAGGGAACCATGTTAGGTTGAAGATGTAGCCAGAATTTCAACTATGTGACAATATAACATGAATTTGTAGTAGACAGAAAGAAAAGTTTTATTCTTGTTTATATCTCTGGAATCTAGGATAGTTCTAGGAACTTAGCATATGCTTGAGAAATGGTTATTGATTGAGGACTAAATGTATGCTGTTTAGTCCCCAGCTCATGCTGGGTAGCAAGGGGTGTAAGTTTATAAAAACAAGTTGGAGTTAGACTACAGGAGCCTTGAATGTCCAGACAGATTATATTTTATTAAATTTCAATATAGCCTCTGTACTAGTCAAGGTTCTTAGACAGAACAGATAGAAAGATTATATAGATAGGGCCGGGCACGGTGGCTCACACCGGTAGTCCCAGCACTTTAGAAGGCGAGGTGGGTGGATCACCTGAGGTCAGGAGTTCAAGACCAGCCTGGCCAACATGGTGAAACCCCATCTCTACTAAAAATACAAAAAAAAATTAGCCGAGCGTGGTGGCAGGCCCCTATAATTCCAGCTACTCAGGAGGCTGAGGCATGAGAATTGCTTGAACCCTGGAGGCAGAGGTTGCAGTGAGCCAAGATCGTGCCATTGCACTCCAGCCTGGGCAACAAGAGTGAAACTCCGCCTCAAAAAAGAAAAATAATTAATTAATTAAAAATTTTAAAAATATAGATAGCTGGAAGAGAAGGGACTTATTAGGGGAATTGGCTCACATGATTATGAAGGTTGAGCAGTCCCACACCAGGACATCTGTAAGCTGGAGAACCAGGGGAGCTGGTTGTATAGCTCAGTCCAATTCTAAAAGCCTCAGAACCAGGGAAGCCAATGATGTCAACTCAATCCAGGGCTGAGAGAGCAGAAAGAGAGAGAGAGAGACAGAGAGAGCTAATTCATCTTTCCTTTTTGTTCTATCCAGGCCCTCAGCCAATTGGATCATGCCTGCCCACAGTGAGGGAAATCTTCCCTACTCAGTCCACTGATTAAAATGCCAATCTCTTCCAGAAACACTCTCACTAATATACCCTGAAATAATGCTTCACCAACTATCTGTGTATCCCTTAATCCAGTCAAGTTTACATATAAAATTAACCATCACAATGTCATAAAACATTTTGAAAAATGAGTGACAGTTTAAAGAAATGCTTCAGGAAAATTCCTTCAACCCCAAGTTGCACGCAAGATAGATTGGGGCAAGAGTTTTTAAGCCATAGGTGTCATTTCTACTGGGGAAAACTGCTCATCTGGGAGGAAAGCACAAGGAGGAGACTAGAGAAATGAAATTTACTGAATTTCTTTGTGCCAGGCACTGCATGAAATACATTTGAAACATTTTCTGATTTCCTTGCCTTCCTCCAAAATGTTGTCATCCAAATTTTTTAATGAGGAATTTAAGGTTCAGATATATTAAGTAACAAAAGTTATGCAGAGAGTAAGAAGATGTTATTTAATCCCAGTTTTACTCTAAAGCACATGCTATTTCTGCTGTAACAAAAGTTACAATCTTGGAAGTAGTTACTTCAAGGAAGCTAATTAGAGGACTTTATGGAAGAGCAAGAGTTTGAGCATCAGTTTTGTAGATGAAGATTGCCAGGAATTTTAGCTATGCTTGCCATTAAGATATGGAGTCTACTTATCCTCTCTTGGAACCTGTGTTGGGCCTGTGCCTCCTTTTAACAAATGGGATGTGACAGAAGTGATACTCTACAAGGCTAGATCATGAGCCCTGCAGCATCTGTCCAGGTCTCTTGGCTCACTCTGGGAAAGTCAGCCACCAAGTAAAAGTCTGACTCTCCTGAGATGACCATGTTATGAGAATCCGAGGCCACATAGAAAGAACTTGTAAAATCAGATAGATGCCATATGAGGAGATAGAAAGGCCATAAGGAGCAACGCTGAGACATGCAAGTGAGGACACATGTTTGCCAGTAGAACATCCAGCCCCAGCCACCCCAACTAGTCTCATGAGGATCAGGCAAAAATGGCCTGATAGGGTCCATCTCCCATTCTTGATTTCCTCAAATTGTAATAAAAATAAAATAGTTGTTTTGAGCTTCTATGTTTTAGAGTAAGTGGTTAAGCAGTATTAGGTAATGGGAAGAACTAGAAATAGTAAAAGTCACACTATGATTATTGACTTTTTAAAATAACATATCAAATGATGCTGAAGATCCCTGTAAACACTGAACTTCATTTTGATAATGTAACGATGGATAAAATGTTAAAACAATTACTTCAATATGGTATAATCACACACACACACGCACACACACCAAGCAAGCTAAAAGAAGGAAGAAACAGCAGGTGTAAACGAAATGTGAGGATAGAGGAAAATTCCAGTAGTCAGCACTGAGCTGTCAAATAGGACTCACCCTGATATTTGCAGTGCTTTATATCAAAGGGTCATTTTTTTAAATCCTTCTCACCTCTGTGGGAATCCTATAGCCCAAGTGACCCGTATTTAGTGGCCTACCCCACAGCTAGGTCAGTGAAAATCAATTCTCAGTTAAAAATCAACCAACAAGGAAAGACTTAAAGGAAAAGAGGGAAAGATTTGACAAGGGTTTTACTGAAACCTCTTTGCACTTTACACATTTTGGGCCTAGAAATGGAATAAGCATTTGCTAGTTATCGTGGGAAAAGCTATTTTCTCTCCTCTCAGCAAGACGAAAAGAATGAGGCTAGAATGCTTTGTCTAAAAATCTCCTTTTTCAAAGAAACTAATATTATAGCATAAACTAAGAAAGGTGCTGTGCTTTCAGACAGCAGTTCTACCAAACTCATTGATTGTTTCCTGCCCATAGATAATCCTGAGTAAGTATGCTCATTGATTTATGTCAGTTTTAAAAGCCCAAATTCTCCTGAATTATTCTAGTGCATGTTAAGCCAACCAATTCTAATTTGGTTCTTTAATCTATAGACTGCGTAAGAAATTTTCAGTCATTTCAATAGGATTTTTCAAATGAATTTGTCTGAGACACATTTTTAAATGTCCGTGTCTTCTCTAAATAGTTCACATTTCAAAATGATCTGTTTATGGGATCCATGATACTTAAAGTGGCATTAAATATATGTGCGCCTGGCTCATGTATGAGATCTGTCAAAGACCTTTCGTGTCTCTGACAGCACTTAATGGTTTGATCTAGGCATTTGTTTCTATGTTGTCTTCAGTGGGAACACTCAATCAGCATAGGTTCTAGTAGCCATTTGACTTTAGATAATAACAGGTGTAAATCATAATTGCAGCACATGCTGGGAAATGCGATCTTCTTCTTTAAATTGGTGTGATAACTTATTTTCCTTTTTTATAGTTTATCATAAATATTAGCAATTGACAGGTCTTGCTTTTCCATAGATTTACCACAGCCAAATATTGAAATATGATGACCCATAGAACATTTCTGGAGGTGATATTGCACATTAATTCAAATAAAATGACTTTTATAATTCTTCACTTCTGCATCTCTCTATATGTTACATGTAAATGAATTTATCATGTTAAAAGGTTTCAAATCCATAAGCTTAGGCTACTTGGAAAAAAAAAAAAGATGCCTTCTTTACCTATGTCAAACCCAAAGATAGTAGACAAGGAGAAGACAAGGTCTCAGGCTGACTTGTTCACCCCTGTATCCCCTGCACCTAACAGTATCTGGCACATAGTGGATGCTCACAAATAGTTGTTGAATTCATTAAGAATTATGTAGGCATCTTAATTTTCTACAAGTGATTACTAGAAGGCAGATTTTAAAAATGTCGTTACCAGAACGCATCCTCCATTTCTCAGTAAACAGTCAGGTTTAAGTCCTGCTTTTCATCCCTGAAAGAATTAAAACCCTCGACTGCAGGAGACAATCTGGTCACAAATAAAATATTTATAATTGACAACTATGCATGTATTTAACAAGATATTTTATATTAATATTATAGCACTACATGGGGGGGAAGATCTTTAAGGTTCACCTATCTCCTTTATTTGAAAGGTAAGAAAAAGAAGGCCCAAAAGATTTAGAGCCTCCTAAACCAATAATGGCACGGCTGAGGCTAGAGAACAAGTCCCCAAATTCCCCACCCAGTGCTCTCATTATCTAGACTTCTAACCTCTGTTCTTCCACATATAGATACCCCCTCCATTCTCTTTATTGAGGCATTTCCTTGCTTTGTATTCAAAAGGATTGGGAGAGAGTGGAAAGCAAGGGTTGATCTTCATCACATGTCAGTGTGGAACTCATTTTCTCTTCTAGTCCTTGTATAACCTCTAGCATGCCTTCAGGTGTTGTTGGTAGGTTTCTGAAAGAAGCAAGAGAAGCTGCCTGAAATCAGACCTTTTTCTGAGAGACAAATGCTGTCTTTATAAAAATAAGAAATTAAGTTTATCAGGAGTAAGGGGACGCTAAAAACCCATTTTTTAAATTTGTCTTTTCACTTGTAGCAGTATTCCAATGTTATGCCATTAGACTCCCTGTATTTTAGATAATTGTTCACAACCATATCAGACATTATTTAGCATGAATAAACTGCCAGGAAAGCACTAAATGTTGCTGAAGCCTTTTGTTGATTTTCTCCCTTATCTATGTTCTCAACCTCATGTCCCTTTTTTTCTCTATTTCACTCTTAACAAGGCTTGTTTGGTTTAAGCTGATAGCTAACGAATTCCATGAATGGTGATAATTGATAAGGACTTACCTTCCCACGTGTATTTCAACTTTAACATGAAATTCTTGAGGGTCTAGAGTTGCTTTGAAACCAAATAAAAACCTACCGACCACTTTTGTAACCATCACAACGTTGCCTCCCAGCACACCCAGCACCCAATCTGTTTAACCCTACTCTATTTTCTTTCTTCCAGGACATTTTTTTGAACCTACTATAAACATATTTTTATATCATGTTTATATTTTATTGTCTTTGTCTCCCTGCTAGAATGTAAACTCGAGTGGGAAGGGATCTTGGTTTTGTTCATTGACATATTTCAAGTATCTAAACAGTAGCTTCCATTGTAGTTATTCAATACATATTTGTTGAAAATATAATAGAAATGTATCTCTGTAACTGTATCTATAAATATAGATATGTACATGTTTGTGAATATCAGTGTTGTTTTTCTTATAATGACAGGGATGGGAGTGTGCTTTATTCTATGTAAAGTTCCTCAATCATCAAATGTTTGAAGTCGATAATTATACATTTTGTCTGAGTCTGCTCAAAAATATTCTTGCCAGGCCATATGGAGTCAGATTTGTTCAAGGTCATGAAACAAATCTTATAATTTCTTTATAATTAAAATTATAATTATAATTAAATTTTAATTATAAATATATAATTATAATTAAATTTTAATTATAAATATATAATTATAATTAAATTTTAATTATAAATATATAATTATAATTAAATTTTAATTATAAATATATAATTATAATTAAATTTTAATTATAAATATGTAATTATAATTAAATTTTAATTATAAATATGTAATTATAATTAAAATTAAAATTATAAGCTTTGTTTCACCTTATAATGAAACAAAGGTTCATGTAATATTTTAAAATTTTATACAATTTTTTTAAATGCACTGAATGTTAAGGGCAAAATAATATTTATAATATATATGTAAATTATAAAGATGTATGCATTTTAAAGAATAAAAATAAACATCTAGTTACTTGACACCAACTTAAGAAGTAGATCATTAGAAAAACATTTGAAGTTCCATATGTTCTCCCCCACAATTTCATCCTATTTCCCACCTCTGTCCCAGAGGATATCATATCTAGACTTGCTATTCTTTCTTCTTTCTTTTTTTTCCGTTTTTCTTTTTTTTTTTTTTTTTTTTTTTTTTTTTTATGTTGGGTTCTTGCTGTTGTCCAGGCTGGAGTGCAGTGGTGATCATAGCTCACTGCAGCCTGGAACTCTAGGGCTCAAGGGATCCTCCCTGGTAGTTGGGACTACAGGTGCACAGCACTGCACCTGGCTAATTTTTTAATTTTTTTGTAGAGACAACATCTGGCTATTTTTCCCAGGCTGGTCTTAGACTCATGGGCTCAAGCAATCCTCCCGCCTCAGCCTCCCAAACTGCTGGGATTATAGGCATGAGCCACCATGTTTGCCCCCTAGACTTGCTATTCTTTTGATATTTTTGCCGCATATATTTGTGTTCTTTATTAGCCTTGCTTCATTTTGTCTACTTTTGACCTTTATATGATGGAAATTGTAAAGTATATAGTCTACGGGAAATATTTTTAAATTTTTCTCTCTTATATTGTTAAATTCATTATGATCATTTGTTTTTGCTGCACTGTATTATTCATTGATTAAATATAAAACAATTTATATATCCCATGTTCTATTGATGGCCTTTGCACTGTTTTAAGTTTTGGCTTGTTTTAAATGCTTTTTTATATGTTTCTGTTTTAGTGTCTATGTGTCATAGTTTCTCAAGGGTATTGAAGTTAGTGCTTTAATAAGATATACTGCTAGGAGTAGAATTGTTGCTTATACATTGTATGTATTTTCACCTTTCACAAATAATACCATATTGTTTTCCACAGTGATTGTACAAATATTCATCGTTAACACTATTGCATAAACATTCCAGCTGGTTCCATCTTCATTAATACTTGATGTTATAATATTTTAAGTAAAACACATTTCCCTTTAAGATATTGAGTCAGTTCTGAGAAATTAAAAAACAAACTAAAATATCAGCTTTTTACTCCTAGAAAGGTAGTAAAAAGCCAATTAACAGAAAAATTGCTATATTCCTAGGTATTTTATTCTCTTTGTAGCAATTGTGAATGGGAGTTTATTCATGATTTGGCTCTCTGCTTGTCTGTTGTTGGTTTATAGGAATGCTTGCGATTTTTACACGTTGGTTTTGTATCCTGAAATGCAAATAAAAACCACAATGAGATACCATCTCACCCAAGTCAGAATGGCCATTATTAAAAAGTCAAGAAACAACAGATGCTGGCGAGGCTGCAGAGAGATAGGAACGCTTTTACACTGTTGATGGGAATGTAAATTAGTTCAGCCATTGTGGATGACGGTGTGGCAATTTCTCAAGGACCTAGAAATAGAAATACCATTTGACCCAGCAATCTTATTACTCGGTATATACCCAAAGTAATATAAATCATTCTATTATAAAGAAACATCATCGGTATGTTCACTGCAGCACTATTCACAATAGCAAAGACATGGAATCAACCCAAATGCCCATCAATGATAGACTGAATAAAGACAATGTGGCACATATACACCATGGAACACTATACAGCCATAAAAAGAAACGAGTTTGTGTTGTTTTCAGGGACATGGATGGATCTGGAAGCCATTATCCTTATCAAACTAACTCAGGAACAGAAAACCAAACACCGCATGTTCTCTCTCATAAGTGGGAGCTGAACAACGAGAACATATGGACACAAGGAGGGGAACAGCACACACTAGGGCCTGTCGGGAGTGGGAGGTGGGGGGAGCCAGAACATCAGGAAAAATAGGTAATGCATGCTGGGCTTAATACTCAGGTGATGGGTTGGTAGGTGCAGCAAACCACCATGGCATATGTTTACCTACGTAATGAACCTGCACATCCTACACATGTACCCCATAACTTAAAATAAAATAAAAAATAAAAATTAAAAAAATTTTAAAAGAATCTTACTATCCAAAGTACATAAGAAACTCAAACATCTCAATAGCAAGAAAACAAAAAAAAAACCCAGTTTAAAAAATGGGCAGAGAACCTGAACAAACATCGCTTAAAAGAATGAGGCTTTGGATTAAAGCCTTATATTAGGGGCTGAAAGTGGATGGGTAAGAAATAGGTATCCTGCTCACCAGGATTTGCAAATGCAAATCTTCTTTTAAGAAATGTTAATGCTTAAAAAATGCTCAGCATCACTAGTCATCAAATAAAAATAAAAATCACAATGAACTAATACCTTACACTTGTTAGGATGGTTATTATCAAAGGGACAAAAGATGATAAATGTTAGCTAGGATTTGGAGGTAAGGGAACCCTTGTACACTGTTGATGGGAATGTAAACTGATGCAACCATTATAGAAAACAATATAAATATTACTCAAAAAATTAAAAATAGAATTACTACATAATCTATAAATTCTACTTCTGGGTACATATCTACAGGGAATGAAATCAGTATCTTAAAAAGACATCTGCACTGCCATGTCCATTGCAGCATTGTTTACAATAGCCACGATATAGAGTTAACTTAAGTGTCCATTGATGGATGAATAAATAAAGAAAATGTGGTGTATATCTGTACAGTGAAATGTTATTTAGCTTTTAAAAAGTAAGGTAATTCTGTCTTTGGGGACATCATGAATGAACCTGGAAGACCCACTAAGTAAAACAAGCCAGGCCCAGAAAGACAAATATTGCATGATCTAACTTACATGTAGAATTTTAAAAAGTCAAACTCATAGAAGCAGAGAGTAGGATGGTTGTTGTCAGGGGTTGGGGAGTGGGATAAATGGAGAGACGTTGGTCAGTGTTACAAAGTATCGTTTGCGCAGGATGAATACATTCTGAATATCTAATGTACAGCATGGCAACTCTAGTTAATAATACATACTGTATACCTGAAATTTTCTAGGAAAATATAGCTTAAATGTTCTCACCCACAAACCATAAGAAATGATGGCTATGTTAATTAGGTTGATTATGATAATTATTTCACAAGGGGTATGTGTGTATGTGTGTATATATATATATATATAAAAAATATATATATATATACATAAATGCCATGTTATACCACTTGAATATATACAATTTATTTGTCAATTGTATCTCAAGAAGGCTGGAAAAACATGACCCCTCAAAAAAGAAACATTCTGTCAGTACGTCACAGAGGAGCATGTCAAGATTTGCAAGTTGAAGTTTTATCACAAATTGAAATCTTAGGAAATTTTTAAATAAAATTCTGTAGAAGCTAAGCAAATATTATACAGTGTGCATTCTTCACTATATGTTATGTACTATATACTCTTTACTGTGTGCTTTATACAGTATGATATGTTCTATATTATACATAATACGCAGTGTTTATTAGAATGATCCACTGGCATTTTAACACACCCAGTATTGGAATGGTCTTCCCTGCATACACGGGTGAACTGATTTTCATATGAACAAGAGAAACATTCCAGATTTGCAATTCCACATTTTTTCCTTCTTAGTCATTTGCAACATGTACGTATTAATTCATGCTAATTTCTTTTGAAATGACAAAAATATAAATTTGAGAATTTTTCTACATCTAAAAATGAAAAGAAACTAGGAAAAGCAGTGTGAAAGAAAGAAAATATATTTATATGTTCATAAATATTTTATTGTCTTCCATTTATATTTCGACGTACTTTTCAATTTGTAATTAGAAGAAGGCAAGAGGGAAGATAAGGTTTATGACTATTTGTATTTCATTTGAATTTGTGTGTATTTGTTCATCCATGAATAGGAGCCCTTGACTTCTCTGATCTTAAGTTTTCCTTTCTGTCTTTACTGGTTTTAAAAGGGTCTATGAACCTACTGTTAAAATCACAGTAAAGAAAGGGGATACAGCTTTACAAGATTCTGCAAATTCTTAGAAACCAGCATGACAATTGCAGCTAAGTGTAGGATTATTATAATCAGTGCTATACTGTATGTAACTCATAAATGTCCCCATCTGGATAGAAGTTCACATAATAAAGCATTGAAAAACCTTGTCAAAAGCACCAAAGAATACTAACCACTGAGTAGTAAGTAAGTAAATTTGTGAGGTTTCCCTATGTATATGCATGGTTTCTCAGCTCACTTCAAATAGATACTTTTATGTAATACTTATAAGAACTATATGAAGTATTGGTTTTCTACTGGTTTTGAACAAGAAACAAAATGTACCTTTTTTATAAACTCATTTTGTTTTTAGACTCTAAGAAAGGCACTACAAGATGATATCTTCCTATAGTACGAAGAGGTAGCACAACATCTTTAAAGCAGAATTTATGGCTGGATTTGAAACCTCTTCAGGTCCTTCAAAAAGATAATATGGTTGAACAGAAAAGAATTTCTAACATCTCCACTATACAGCAAGAAAGATAGCTAAATAGACGGAGAGATATATAGATAGAAAGATAGCCAGACAGATTAGATAGATGATAGATAATAGACAGATAATAGCATATGTACATATAATACACGCATGTTTGATACGCAGTAATGACATCATTATTGTAGTCTTCACATCAGAAATAGAAACAATTCAATTCAACAATAATTGTAAGACCTAAGATCTTTGATGAAATGCTAAACACGAATATAGAGAGATTCAGAGGGTTAGAAGTTTTAACTTTGTAATTCATAGCAATTCCCAAACTTTTCTCAAACTGTAGAAGAATGACAAGTTTTTTGTTTCTTTTTTTTTAAAACTATTTTAAGGTCTGGACTTAACCTCCCACTCATAAAATGTTATCCATCAAAATAACAAATACATGATTAAATATAATGATCAATGGTTGGCTATATTTGATTATTTATTTTGGACAGGTGACATAGCCAGTAATGTATCAGACCTTCATCAGAAGGAAAATAATTTATAGCTCCCTTGGTTACATATAATTTCAGATACTTAGTCTAATGACTTTTTCAGAAATTAGAACAAGATAACTTTTATTCAATTCACACTCCTGTGTTATTCTGAAGATAGCACATTTTCATATTGATATATTGTGAAAATCATCTACTGGCACAATCATGAAATAATCATTTGCTTTTATTCAACTAAAAATTTCCCTTTTAAAAATATTCATTATCCTAGAAAAATCAATTGACATTTGTCAGAGGCTTATTTACAAAAATTTAACTCAGTAGCAATGTAATTTAGAAGCTGGCCACTGGGCTTACCTAGTAATAAATCAAATCTATGTTTTATTCAAACTCAGACAAAAACATTACATTTAAATAACAATATTGTAATAACATGACAAAGACCGAGGTGTCCAATGTTAAAGCTACTATTCATTTTTACCTCGATTCAATTAGAGAAGTAAAAGAATAGAAAATTTTGAGTTATGTACAGATTTAGAACTAAAAAGAAATGTAGGTTATATTAGAGACCTTTTTAAACTGGCTTTTTGGTACATATTTTTAGAGTAGGCCTAAAGTAGGCCAAATTTTTTCCGAGATGTAAAATATATCTTCACTGAGTCTTATACTAGTAGCTTCAGACTTTTTCCAATAGGAAAATTTCTTAATAACTCTGAAAGAAGTAATTTTATTTTGAAGAAGACCAACTTACATTAGATATTTTAAATCACAGTTATAAAAGTTAGAAATTCAAATCACAACAGCAAATCAAAATGTTGCACATTTCTTTATTCTTTTAGTCTTTTTTTTTTTGGGGGGGTGGGTCCAGGGTCCAGGGTTTTTCTTCCATAGTTTTTTGGGGAACAGGTGGTGTTTTGTTACGTGGTAAGTTCCCTAGCGGTGATTTGTGAGATTTTGGTGCACCCATCACCCTAGCAGTATATACTGAACCCAATATGTAGTCTTTTTTTTTTTTTTTTGAGATGGAGTCTCGCTCTGTCGCCCAGGCTAGAGTGCAGTGGTGCGATCTCTGCTCACTGCAAGCTCTGCCTCCCGGGTTCACGCCATTCTCCTGCCTCAGTCTCCAGACTAGCTGGGACTACAGGTGCCCGCCACCACGACCGGCTAATTTTTTTGTGTGTATTTTTTAGTAGAGACGGGGTTTCACCGTGTTAGCCAGGATGGTCTCTATCTCCTGACCTCGTGATCCACTCGCCTCGGCCTCCCGAAGTGCTGGGATTACAGGCGTGAGCCACTGCGCCTGGCCCCCAGTGTATAGTCTTTTATCCCTCACCCCCTTCTCACCCTTTGCCCCAAGGACCCAAAGTCCCTAGTATCATTCTTATGCCTTTTGCTTCCTCATAGCTTAGATCTCACTTACGAGTGAGACATGTGATATTTGATTTTCTGAGTTAACTTCCTTAACTTCCTGAGTTAACTTCACTTAAAATAATAGTCTCCAATTCCACCAGGGTTGCTGCAACTATCGTTATTTCATTCCTTTTTATGGCTAAATAGTATTCCCACGGTATATATATATATATATATATATATATGCCACAATTTCTTTATCCACTCATTGATTGATGGGCATTTGGGCCGGTTCCATATTTTTGCAAGTGTGAATTGTGCTGCAGTATCTTTTTTGTATAATAACTTCTTTTCCTCTGGGTAGATATCCCAAATAGTGAGACTGCTGGATGAAACGGTAGTTCTGCTTTTAGTTCTTTAAGGAATCTCCACGCTGTTTTTCATAGAGGTTGTACTAATTTTCATTCCCACCAGCAGCATAGAAGTGTTCCCTTTTCAGCACATCCACACCAGCATCTAGTTTTTTTTTATTTTTTAATTATGGCCATTCTCGCAGGAGTAAAGTGGTATCACATTGCGGTTTTGATTTGTATTTCCCTGATTATTAGTGATGTTGAGCATTTTTTCATATGTTTGTTGGCCATTTGTATATCTTCTTTTGAGAACTGTCTATTCGTGTCCTTATACCAGTTTTTTGATGGGGCTGTTTGTTTCTTTCTTGCTAATTTTTTGAGTTCCTTATAGATTCTGGATATTAGTCTTTTGCCAGATGTATAGATTGTGAAGACTTTCTCCTGCTCTGTGGGTTGTCTATGTCCTCTGCTGATTGTTTCATTTGCTGTGCAGAAACTTTGCTGAATTCATTTATCAGTTCTAGGAGCTTTTTGGAGTCTTTAGGGTTTTCTAGGTATACGATCATATCATCAGCAGACAGCGAAAGTTTGAATTCCTCTTTACTGATTTGGATGTTCTTTATTTCTTTCTCTTGTCTGATTGCTCTGGCTAGGACTTCCAGTACTATGCTGAATAAAAGTGGTGAGGGGCCAGGCACAGTGGCTCATGCCTGTAATTGCAGCACTTTGGGAGGCTGAGGTGGTGGATCACCTGAGGTCAGGAGTTCGAAACCAGCCTGGCCAACATGGTGAAACCCCATCTCTACTAAAAATACAAGAATTAGCTGGGCATGGTGGTGGGCACCTGTAATCCCAGGTATTCGGGAGGCTGAGTCAGGAGAATCACTTGAACCTGGGAGGCAGAGATTGCAGTAAGCCGAGATCACCCTACTGCACTCCAGCCTGGGCAACAGAATGAAACTCCGTCTCAAAAAAAGAAAAAAAAAAGTGGTGAGAGTGGCCATCCTTTTCTTGTTCCAGTTCTCAGAGGAAATGCTTTTAACTTTTCCCCATTCAGTATTATATTGTCTGTGGGTTTGTCATAGATGGCTTTTATTACATTAAGGTATGTCCCTTCTATGAAGATTCTACTGAGGGTTTTAATCGTAAAGAGACCCTTGGTTTTGTCAAATGTTTTTCTGCATCTATTGAGATGATCATATGATTTTTGTTTTTAGTTCTGTTTATCTGGTGTATCACATTTATTGACCTGCATCTGTTAAACCATCCCTGCATCCCTGGTATGAAACCCACTTGATCATGGTGGATTATCTGTTTGATATGCTATTGGATTTGTTTAGCTAGTATTTTGTTTAGGATTTTTGCATCTATGTTAATCAGGAATATTGGTTTGTAATTTCTTTTTTTGTTATGTTATTAGGGTGATGTTATTAGGGTGATGTTGGCTTTTATCCCTATCTTGTGGAATAGTGTCAACAGGATTGGTACCAATTCTTCCTCGAATGTCTGATAGAATTCAGCTCTGAATCCATCTGGTCCTGGCTTTTTTTTTTTTTCTTGGCAATTTTTTAATATCCATTTCAATCTCGCTGCTTGTTATTCGTCTGTTCAGGGTTTTTAATTCCTCCTAATGTAAGCTAGGAGAGTTGTATATTTCCAGAAATGTATACATCTCTTCTACATTTTCTAGTTTATGTGCATAAAGGTGTTCATAGGACCGTTGAGTGATCTTTTGTATTTCTGTGGTGTCAGTTGTAAAATCTCCTGTTTTGTTTCTAATTGAGCTTACTTGGATCTTCTTTCTTCTTTTCTTGGTTAATCTCACCAGTGTTCTATCAATTTTGTTTACCTTTTCAAAGAACTAGCTTTTTGTTTCATTTATTTTTTGTATTTTTTTGGTTTCAGTTTCATTTATTTCTGCTCTAATCTTGGTTATTTCCTTTCTTCTGCTGGGTTTAGATTTGCTTTGCTCTTATTTCTCTAGTTCCTTGAGATGCAACCTTAGATTGTCTATTTGTGCTCTTTCAGACTTTTTGATGTAGGCATCTAAGGCTATGAACCTTCCTCTTAGTATAGAGGTTTTGATGGTTTGTGTCCCTATTATTGTTCAGTTAAAGGAATTTTTGAATTTCCATCTTGATTTCATTGTTGGCCCAATGATCATTCGGAAGCAAGTTATTTAATTTCCATGTATTTTCATGGTTTTGTAGGTTCCTTTTGGAGTTGATTTTCAATTTTATTCTACTGTGGTCAAAGAGAGCACATGATATAATTTCAATTTTCTTAAATGTACTGAGACTTGTTTTATGGCCTATCATATAGTTTATCTTAGAGATAGTTCTATGCACTGATGAATAGAATGTATATTCTGCAGTTGTTGGATAGATGTTCTGTAAATATCTGTTAAGTTCATTTGTTCTAGGGTATAGTTTAAATCCATTGTCTCTTCATTGACTTTCTGTCTTGATGACCTGTCTAGTGTTGTCAGTGGAGTATTGAGGGCCCCCATTATTATTATGTAGCTATCTGTTTTATTTCTTATGTCTAGTAGTAATCATTTCATAAATTTGGTGCATATATATTTAGAATTGTAATACTTTACTGTTGGACAAGGTCTTTTATTATTATATAATGTCCCTCTTTGTCTTTTTTAACTGCTGTTCCTTTAAATTTTGTTTTGTCTGATGTAAGAATAGCTACTCCTGCTCATATTTGGTGTCTATTTGCATGGAATATATTTTTCCACCCCTTTAAGTTTATGTGAGTCCTTAGGTGTTAAGTGAGTCAAATGAAGGCAGCAGATATTTAGTTGGTAAATTCTTATCCATTCTGCCATTCTGTAGTTTTTAGGTGGAGCATTTAGGCCATTTACATTCAACATTAGTATTGAGATGTAGGGTACAATTCTATTATTCTATATTCATCGTGTTATTTGTTGCCTGAATACCTTGCTTTTTTTTAAATGTATTGTGTTGCTGTTTTATAGGTCCTATGAGATTTATGTGTTAAGAAAGTTCTGTTTTGATGTATTTCAAGGATTTGTTTCAAGATTTAGGGCCCTTAAATCAGCAATTTTTGCAGTTCTTGTAGTGCTGGCTTGGTAGTGGCATATTCTCTCAGCATTTGTTTGTCTGAGAAAGACTATTATTTCTTCATTTATGCAGCTAAGTTTTGCTGAATACAAAATTCTTGGCTGATAATTGTTCTGTTTAAGGAGGCTGAAGATAGGGCCCAATTCCTTCTAGCTTGTAGGGTTTCTGCTGAGAAATCTGCTGTTGATCTGACAGGTTTTCCTTTATAGGTTACCTTGTGCTTTTGCCTCATAGCTCTTAATATTCTTTCTTTCATCTTGACTTTAGATAACCTGATGACTATGTGCCTAGGCAATGATCATTTTGGGATGAATTTCCCAGGTGTTCTTTGAGTTTCTTGTATTTGGGTGTCTAGATCTCAAGCAAGGCCAGGGAACATTTTCCTTGATTATTCCCCCAAATATGTTTTCCAAATTTTATATTTCTCTTCTTACTCAGGAACACCAATTATTCTTAGGTTTGGTCACTTAGCACAATCACAAACTTCTTGGCAGGTTTGTTCATTTTTTAAAAAATTATTTTTTCTTTGTCTTTGTTGGATTGGGTTAATTTGAAAACCTTGTCTTCGAGCTCTGAAGTTCTTTCTTCTGCTTGTTTGATTCTATTGCTGAGATTTTCCAGTGCATTTTGCATTTCTCTAAGTGTGTCCTTGATTTCCAGAAGTTGTGACTGTTTTTTATTTATGCTACCTATTTCACTGATGATTTCTCCCCCTTCATATCTTGCATCACTTTTTTATTTCATTAACTTGGACCTCACCTTTCTCTGGTACCTCCTTGATTAGCTTAATAATTGGCCTTCTGAATTCTTTTTCCGGCAAATCAGGGATTTCTTCTTGGTTTGGATCTGCTGCTTGTGAGCTAGTGTGATTTTTCAAGGGTGTTAAATAACCTTGTTTTGTCATATTACCAGAATTGTTTTTCTGGTTCCTTCTTATTCGGTTAGGCTATGACAGAGGGAAGTTCTGGGGCTCAATGGCTGTTGTTCAGATTCTTTTGTCCCACGTGGTGCTTCCTTGATGTAGTACTCTCCTCCTTTCCTAGGAATGTGGCTTACTGAGAGTGAAACTGCGGTGATTATTATTTCTCTTCTGGATCTAGCCACCCAGCAGGGCTACTGGGTTCCGGTCTCATACTGGTGGGGTGGGGGCGGGGTGGGGGACAGGGATGTCTGCACAGAGTCCCGTGATGTGAACTGTCTTCAGGTCTCTCAGCCATGGATACCAGCACCTGCTCTGGTGGAGGTGGCAGGGGAGTCAAATGGACTCTGTAAGGATCGTTAGTTGTATTATTATTATTTATTGCACTTAGTTTTGTGCTGGTTGGCCTCCTGCCAGGAGGTGGCACTTTCAAGAGAGCATCAGCTGTGGTATTTTAGGGAGGATCAGGTGGTATGTGAGGCCCTAGAACTCCCAAGAGAATATAACCTTTGTGTTTACCTACCAGAGTGGGTAGAGAAAGAACATTAAGTGAGGGCAGGGTTAAGCGTGTCTGAGCTCAGATTCTCTTTGGGCAGGGCTTTCTGTGGCCTCTGTGGGGAATGAGGATATGATTCCCAGGTCAATAGGGTTATGTTCCCAGGAGAATTACGGCTACCTCTGCTGTATCCTGCAGGTTGCCAGGAAAGCCAGCAGTTACAGGCCTCACCCAGCTCCCATGCAACCCAAAAGGCCGGTCTCACTCCCACTCTGCCCCCACTGACAACACCAAGTTTGTTTCCAGGCAGTGGGCAAGCAGGGCTGAGAACTTGCCCCAGGTTACCAGCCTCCTGGCTGAGAAAGTAAGCAGGACTTTCAAGTTTTGCACCTGCCCACCTGCCCATGTCTGCACTCTGGATTCACCCCCTCCCCTGAGTTCTGTCCAGGAAATGTCTCATTTTGTTGGAATTGTTACAGAGTTCAGCTGGAGATTTCCCTCTCCCCATGGTCTTTTCCCAGTTCCTCTGGAAGTCCTCCCCAAGGACCCCTGTGAGACAAAGTCGGGAATGGTTTCCCTGGGGACAAAGTGAGCCCACAAGGCTCTTCCTGCTACTTCCTCTACTCCTGTATTTCGCTCACCTCTCCAAATTATCTCAACTCCAGGTAAGGTCAAGTCCTTCTCCCATGATCTGGACCTTCAGGTTTCCCCAGTGAGGGTGTGTGTTCAGGGGCAGACAATCCCTCTTTCTTAGTTTCACCCTTTGGGCACTCACAGAATTTGAGTTTTCTCCAGGTCCTGCAGGAGCTATCCACCTCCTTCAAAGGGTCTGTGGAATCTATTGGCTTTCCTGGTATGTTCCTGCAGTAGTTCTTAGAGAAAAAGTTCAGGATGTGAGTCTCCACACATTGCTCTGTCCATCAATTTAGCCCTCCCTCCTATCTGCTATTTTCTTCAATCCTCGCATTTCCCTTTATTCTCATGGCCAACTAGAGAAAGCCACTGAGGGTGGCCAACTAGAGAAAGCATAAAGATTATTACACTAAATTTTTTATTTAAAAAATTCAACTGTACTAAAAATCCTCATTTGAATGGACTAATGAGATCAAAGGAATAGTAAAAAGATGAAGATAAAAATAGATGCACAGTACTTGGATTCTGGTCTCAATTTTCCCACTGACCAGTTGCAGAATTTTGGAAAGGTCACTTCAAGTATTATAATTCCTCCCTTAAATGAAAGAGTGAGGATCTAAGGACCTTTCAAGCTCTAAAATGTTATGAATTTATATTTTTAAAAGCAGCAAGTATATATAAATTGGGGCTGTCTCTTGATCTGAATTTTTCCTACTTGCCTGTCATGCAAAGGTATGGTTAAGAACAATAAAAACAAGGGAACTTTGAAATTTAATATCATGCTGCCCTTCATAGGTAAATAGCCTCAGTCTTACTCATAGGAGTATATATGTCTAACTTTTATACAGTGAAAGTTTTTGCTTATTTTCCTACCTCTTCTTTTCTCTTCATTTGTCAACCTTAGAGAGAAATTCAGGTATGACAGAACACAGGAAATTATTTGGCTTATGAGAGCAAACCTCTATGACTTTTGACTTTACTGGTAAATGAGCTTGCCTCTATGCTTCCCTAAGGACAAGGGGAATGCATATCTATGTTCAAAAGCTAATCAGTTTTTATGTATGTATGTATGTATTTATTTATTTATTTATTTTTGTATTTCAGAGTATTTCTCTTATGTCTGTTTTCTTTTTTTAAATTATACTTTAAGTTCTAGGGTACATGTGCACAACGTGCAGGTTTGTTACATATGTATACATGTGCCATGTTGGTGTGCTGCACCCATTAACTCGTCATTTACATTAGGTATATCTCCTAATGCTATCCCTCCCCGCTCCCCCCACCCCACAACAGGCCCCGGTGTGTGATGTTCCCCACCCTGTGTCCAAATGTTCTCATTGTTCAATTCCCATCTATGAGTGAGAACGTGCGGTGTTTGGTTTTCTGTCCTTGTGATAGTTTGCTCAGAATGATGGTTTCCAGCTTCATCCATGTCCCTACACAGGACATGATATCATTCTTTTTTATGGCTGCATAGTATTCCATGGTGTATACGTGCCACATTTTCATTATCCAGTATCATTGATGGACATTTGGGCTGGTTCCAAGTCTTTGCTATTGTGAATAGTGCTGCAATAAACATGTGTGCATGTGTCTTTATAGCAGCATGATTTATAAGCCTTTGGGTATATACCCAGTAATGGGACGGCTGGGTCAAATGGTATTTCTAGTTCTAGATCCTTGAGGAATTGCCACATTGTCTTCCACAATGGTTGAACTAGTTTACACTCCCACCAACAGTATTAAGTGACAAGTAGGTGCATGCATGCATGTAGATAATGGTTAAACATGCTGATAAAAATCTGGAGAACAAATTTTAGGAATCTCTGTAATTAGCAACCAACTTTAACTAGATGAGACCATTTTCCAGTTTTCTAGCTCTGAAGCAGACATTCTAAAACTGATGAAAAACAGCTGGCTGGAATTTATCTGGCTTCCACTAAAGTGGTGTTTTTCTAATGTTGTATTAAAATGTTGTATAGAAAATGCAATGCAATGAACACAATCCATCCCCTTAATCTTTATATGTGGCAGTGTATAATTATTATAAATTTTTGAAACAGAAACATAGAAAAATAAAACATTAACTGATATTATATGCTATTGAGTGAAGGAATTGTAGGCATCTCTTCTTTTTCCAGATCAATTTATAACCCCTAGCCTATACTATTATGTTCTACAATGTGCCAGAACTCAGAAAAATATCATGAATATAATTTTTAGTTTCATACTATGAACAGAGACTTATATTTGAGTATCTCAGTAACTTAATAACACTTTACCAACTGAAGCATATACACCTGATCAGGAATGCTATACCATACCACTGAATTACATTCACTATATATGGACTTATCACAAAGATGGACTAACAAAACTATCACTGTGCAAGACTATCTACTTCTCTTAAATCCATAGCTCAAATTATTGTTTCTTTGTTTTGAAATAACAGGAAGCATGGACAAACAGGTATTTAATTCTTCATTGGGATTAAACACCAAAGCAGTTAATTGCATCTGTCATATAGAAGGTGAGAGAACCAGATTATAGTTTGACATGAATAATCACTTCTCATAATAAAACAACAAGCCTTGAAATTAGAATTTCATGAAATTATGTGATGTGGCAGCCCCAGAATGGCTCAAATTTTTGCAAATAAATTGGTGTACAGTATTTTTTAAAAATCTATTCTTGGCCAGGCATGGTGGCTCATGCCTGTAATCCCAGCAATTAGGGAGGCTGAGGCGGGTAGATCACGAGGCCAAGAGATCGAGACTATGCTGGCCAACATGCTGAAACCCCATCTCTACTAAAAATACAAAAATTAGCTGGGCATGTTAGTGCACGCCTGTAGTCCCAGCTACTTGGGAGACTGAGGCAGAACAACCACCTGAACCCAGGAGGCAGAGGTTGCAGTGAGCCGAGATCATGCCACTGCACTCCAGCCTGGCAACACAGCTGTCTAAAAAAAAAAAACAAAAAATCTATTCTCAAAGAATTTTTAAACTCTTTTTCACGTTGAATTGTGCAAATCAAAAAATTCTATATATTCCAAAAACCATTGACTTTATGGTAAAATATTTAATTATATTGTAAACCAAAGTAATCACTCTGAAAGTCATGTTATATCATTCATTCAATAAAATTTCTATAATGCATAATGCCTCAATCACACTATTGTTTATTTCTTAATTAAGCAAAACTCAAAACTTATTCTCTTGTTTGGTGAGAAGCTCTTCAAAGTGGTAATTTGGGGACCTGAACTCATTCTATTTGATATGTCCACAATGTTTAACATTTGCTTGGGTAATCACTACGATCTTCTGCATGAGGCCAATAGAAGGAAAAGAGTACACAAAGATATACATTTTTAAACCACTTCATCACATTCCATTAGAAAGAATTAGTAATGTGTTCCCATATCGATACAAAGAGTACTGGGAAATTCCTGTTATCCCTGTATAAGTAACTCTGTTCTCAGCTAAAATCCTGTATAATAAAATCGTGGCCAACAATGGCTCATTTTATTTAAAAAGCAGCTGTGAAAAGTTTTTATTATATTCCTATATATTGTATGTTTAACACAGTGAAATAAAAAAGCTGCTTTTGTTCCTTGTTTTATCAAGAAAGTGTCCTGACATAACGGGAGATATGAAAGTATTGTTTGACAAGGTTGGAGATATAAATGTTTTATCTGTGAATTTTTAATGAATTCTCTCTTCAGATGATTAAAACCATGGACTCTCCCTTCTTTTCACTATTCCAAGGAATCTCTAGAATGTAGAATAAGCACATAGATATAGGACGACATTTAATTATCAGAAACACACCACATAGCACATAGAGCCAATATTAAGGGATCATACTGCAAAAGAAACTGAATTGCTGAACAACCTGAGTCTGAAAAACCTTTTCCACATCTATGGACATTTTATTCCTTTTCAAAAAGGGCAATATGAGATTACAAGGAAAGCAACTGTTGTGGTGTTCTTTCAAATAATTTTATTCTTTGTACTGAGTATGGGAAATTTATGAGTTGAACAGTGTCCCTCCAGAATGTGACCCAATTTGTAAATAGGTTCTTTGCAGATGTAATTAGTTAATTTAAAATGCCATCACATTCTATTTGGGTGAGCCCTATATCCAATGACTGGTATCCTTAGTAAGAAGAGGAAAATCCAGACACAGAGACACACACAGAGAAGAAAGCTGTATGTAAAACACACAGAGGGAGGAAGGCCCTATGATGATAGAGGGGGAGATTGGCACGATGCAACTACAAGGCAAGAAATGCCAAGAATTTTCAGTAACCACCAGAAACTAGGAGAGAGGTTGTGGGACAGATTCTTCCTGAGAGACTCCAGAAAGAAGCAACTTGCTTACATGTTGATTTTGGACTCTGGCCTCCAGAACTGTGAGAGAAAAATGTTCTCTTGCTTTAAGTAACCCAGTTTGTGGTAATTATTACAGCAATACTAGTAAACTAACACAGGAAATATCCCAACATTATGTTTCAGGGTTACCTCAGTTGAATGATCATCACTCGTTCTATGAACATTAGGTTCCCTTCTGGTGAGTTAGCCTGTAGTATCTTCACTTTTTACCTTCAGAAGGCCATAGACTACAAAGTAACTATCGCAGCATAAAAATCATGAACATTCTCCCCTTGACCCCAAAGAAACATAGACCTAATTACTTTTATCAGCATTTGCCTTTTCCTCTTTAACTTCTTTCTCTCGCTTGTTTAGGCCAGAGAGTAATTTTCTCTCACCATTGGATAACCCCAGTGTCTTTCATTCTATGCAGTCATCCAACCTCACTTGTTTGTGTGTGACACAGTTTGGAAAAGAAGTTAGGTGTTAGAGAATGAATCTTGGAATCCACCACGTGGGTTTAAAAATAACAGAAACAAAAATTCCTTCAGAGTATTTTATATTCTGACCTCTGTGTTACTTTTATGACAGTCAACCAAAAATTCTACTCATTAATTTATCAAGCTCATATTGTTCAGTCATGGATAAGGGCACCTTTTGGAAAACATAACTTCTACTTTCAACTGCTCTTGATTAGGTCAATGAATAAAAACTCTCTTAGTGCATTGTAATGACTCTCAGGGAACCTCTGGAATAAATAGCATGGATTTACTCGGCAGTTTAACAGAGTAACTGTTTTTAGCATTGCCTTTTCAGAACAACACTGGCCTAATGTCTCCAGGGTTAAAAGTCATTTTAGAGGCAGAATGCATGTGAAGCAAAGAGTGTTATAGGTAAATGGGATTTTAGAGATCATGTTCATTTAATGCTTTCTTTCTACTACTAACCTTTTGTTCCACTTTTGGTCAAATTAGTGAGCCACTCAATGGTACTCCAGGCATAACATAGATATTGAAATTCTAGGTATTAAAAAAAAAAGAACAGCACAGACATAGGTTATAGTAATCCATTTAGCTTGTTATCTGAAAATGTATTTGTGGTTCTTCTTGAGGTTCCTTAATCTATACTTCCTTGACTATAAATAGCTGATGTTCAATGAGTTATGAAAAAAGTGCTAATTATGAAAATTTATTACTACAAAGAATGCTACCCATGAGTCTGATATTACCATCATCACTGTCCCAAATCCTTGAAGCTTTAAAAACACCACCTTAATGAAAATGCCTCTGCAAGAGCAGAAGTCATCTTCTCATGATGGCTAATCCAGATATCTGTCTTTATCCTTTCGATCTTTTAATGTCTGCCACAAATAGTATTTTGGAAAATCTCCCAATTCCTAACATGAATCTTGCTGTCTTATGAATTGAGATATTTGGTGATTAACTTTGCAATAATGTGTTGGAGAATGTCTCTTCTATACAATACATTTTATATATCACCAACAACATAAAACACATGCTTTCTTACATAATCACAAGAGCTAAACTCTTTGAAGTGAAATTTCAATTACTCAGAGTATATTATAAAAACCTTATTCAGACTTCTATTAATCAGTATTTAATACTATATACTACAGGCGGGACAATAATTTACAAAGAAATCCCAGCTTTATACAATTAACTTAATCTTAATTAATTTTTCAATACCTAAAAGGAATGGAATCATTCAGTTGCCCTCTCAAGAGCTGACAGCACTTCAGATTATCAGAAAAAAAGTGATTTCTGTCTTGCTTACAATAAAGCAAAAGGGGAAAAATCAAGAAAAAGGAAAATCAAGAAACTTAGCAAGAAAATGAGAGCCAAGATTATAAATTGTGTGAATTTCTGTGAATCTCTGTGAACTAAATGGCTATATGTCTCAACTCTAAAAACCATTTTTTAGGCAATGTATACACATATTTCTTATTTCTTTCCTTCCTTCCTTTCTTTTTCTTTTCTTTTCTTTTCTTTTCCTTCCTTCCCTCCCTTCCTTCCTTTCTCTTTCTTTCTTTCTCTCTCTCTCTTTCTTTCTTTCTTTTTTGACAGAGCCTCACTCTGTCCCTCATGCTGGAGTGCAGTGGCATGGATCATGGCTCACTGCAGTCTCAACCTCCTCAGGCTCAGGTGATCCTCTCACCTCAGCCTCTCAAGTAGCTGGGACTACAGGCATATGCCACGATGCCTGGCTAATTTTTCTATTTTTTGTAGAGATGGTATTTCACCATGTTGCCCAGGCTGGTTTTGAACTCCTGGGCTCAAGCAATCAACCCACCTTGCACTTTCAAAGTACTTGGATAGCAAGCATGAGCCACTGAGCCCAGCCTTAAAATTTTTTCATAAGGAATACAGTCATGGCATTTTGAAATAAATAATGAATCAGTGTCTTATAAAAAGCAAATGAAGGCTTGAGGAATATTCATTGCCATTAAAGAAATCATGGTATTCTAATTCTACATCCTGTTTTAATCTTAAGAAAAAAATTATTTTTTGAGCTTTATATCTTATTAGATATTATTTGTGTCATAAGTCAAATAGTATAAGGAAAAATAGATGACTAAAGGTTAAAACCATGTGAGAATCTTTGAAATGATCAATAAATAGTTTGCCAATTAAATAAAAATTATATTGGCATGGGTTATTTCTGAAAATTATTTAATTAGCAAAGTAATTCATCAATTTTAATAATCAAACTACATTTTGGTAATCAAACTACATTTTAATAAACTTCCACGATAACACATTTTCATAGTTGCAATGTTTTGAAGAATCTCAATGCTTGGAAAATCCATATGGCTTCATGTAGGAAAGCAACTAAGAGGCATGTTTTTCTGGGACATTTTTGTAGAATTCTTATATTGGATTTTGTTTTGTGTTAGTTCTGTATTCTTTAAGAAATGATGTTTTTTTCCTGAGGCTCAGGTGCTTTATAAAATGAAGTTAATATTATCTATGTAAAGAGGTAGGGAATCAAATGAGACAATTTATATAAAAAATATTTTATACTGTGCTCTTGCTGGATCTTTTTAAATGCTTAACCCACAGAATTTACTCACAATATTTGTAAAAGAAAAAAAATGAAAAAAGAGAGGAAAAAAAGGAAAGGGATAGAGAAGGAGGTTGGAAAGCAATGGGAAAAATATAATATTATTTTAAAAATAAAATATTACATTAAAAATAAGGGGATGGAAGAAATATGAAGAGTTTCTGTATGCGAGGGGAGGTAGAGACAGTTTTAAAGGAAAGGGCTTGGAGGAAAATAAAGTGTAGACAGTGATTCTATAGAAGGCTTGCTGTTGGGATGCTAAATGCCTGGATTCTTTGACCCTAGTTCTTTCATCAATTACATGAGCATTTTTTGTAATAATTTTTATGTAATAATATATTCAATAATTTAATAAATATAATAACAATTATGGTGTGAAACAGAAGGGCAATAGATGTACATTGAGAAATAACAGATAAAGAGAAGTCAAAATGTATTGCCAAGCAAGATGAGCCACACTTTCTCTAGATTGTTTTATTTCTACCTATATCCCCAGCACCTAAAACAATGTCTGACATATAGTAGAAGTTCAATAAATATATAATGGATCCAATAATGAATAATAAAAATAATTTATTCTATTTATTTGGCAGAGATTGATGATAACCTATTATTGAATTCTAAATGATTTCCCGAACTTTCTTAGGGCTCACTAATACAAGCAAAAAAAGCAGGTTCTTCTATGAACAACTAATTATACATTTTATTTGGAATACATATATTTCTTTCAATATCCCCAGCCACTGAATCCTGCAAGGGTTTGTTTGTCCACTTTTCACCAGAGATTTATCTATAATGATAACAAATCTTGCCAACAGGAAAATGTTCCATTCAGGGCAAATAGTAGGTAAAATAAAACTTAAAAGAAACATTGTATGTAACCATACAAATGGACTACTCACAAACAAAGCCAATCTTATAAACCTATAGGGTAAATAAAAGGAAATATCAGTTAGCTCTTTTAAATTTTTCTCTTAGTATTGAACATACATTTCTTCAGGCTGTCCATAAAACAACATTGCCAAAGTATTAAGATAGGGTCAGATTACTAAAAAGATTTGTGAACTGGGAGACATTTGAATCTATGTAAAAAGGCTCCTGTTCATACTATGAATAACTATACAAAAAGCAGCAGAAATAAATATAATACTGCAGCCATATGATGTGTTAAAGTGAGTCCTACATCATGATACATTTGGTGTCATGATAAGGAAGAATTTCAAATTAAAACACTGGCAGCATGTCATCCAGTAACATCAAACACATGACACAGGCTTTCCTGGAATTCTGTAATTATTCTGAACTTCCTTCTACATTTTTCATTGTGTTCACAGTTCACATGTTTTATTCAGATCAATTAGTGTCTACTGGGTAGCCATACATCACATGACACTAAACTAGGTGTTTTGGGCACAGGACTAGGAATGTGGCAAACCATTTCACAGTGGTGGTCTAAGCTACATGACGTTTTGTATCCAATAGGGGATGTAAAAGCAAGCGTCTGAAGTCTGTCTTTGCCTCTGTCCCAGAGTGTATTACATAAAGTCAGCTGATGTCTTCCTGTTCCAAGCACTATTTCCAAAATTCTGGGCTTCTTGGCAACATGTCTTAGAAAAACAGTTTTTCTAAGGCTTTGATCCATGTGGCCAGGAGGCACGCATGCAAAAAGTTTAGATTTCCTTGTCTTGCACTCTATAAAATATGATAATAATAATCGTTAAGATATCATAAAATGTCATTTTTTATTGTTGTTGTTTTTTGTGGGGGGACAGAGTCTCACCATCTTGGCTCTCTGCAACCTCTGCCTTCTGGATTCAAGCGATTCTCCTGCCTCAGCCGCCAAGTAGCTGGGATTATAGGCATGCACCACCACGCCCAGCTAACTTTTGTATTTTTAGTAGAGACAGGGTTTCGCCATGTTAGCCAGGCTGGTCTAGAACTCCTGACTTCAGGTGATCTGCCTGCCACGGCCTCCCAAAGTGCTGGGGATTATAGCTGTGAGCCACCACACTGGCCATGTCATGTACACTTTTGTTACAAAAACAATCTGTGCAGGTTTTTATTATCTAGAAATATTTATTTCTTACTTTCAAATATTTTTAAGTCACTGTATGTATTTAACTTTTCACTGTATCTGATAAGAGTCAAATAATAGAAGATAGTTTATAACTGTGTAGTTTGTAGCTTTCTAATTTTATTTGTAAAATTATGACTTTTGACAGTTTGAGAAATCAGTCAGCTAAACAAATTAGCCATGACAACTAGAATAAATTTATTTAAGATCTTTTGTATATGTGGCTTAAGTAAGGATTGGTAGGCCCTGTGGGGTTGTTTAATGAACTGCAGAGAAACTCAAGTAAAACCCAAAGGCTCAGCCCAATCCACTGCTACATTACGGTTGAATATATTCATTTATTAATTCTGGGCTCCTGAAAACAAAACCTGTTTTTAAGGCCATTTAATAACTTCCATACTACAACATGTGCACCACTTAAAGTCATACTGAAGAAAAAATATATTTCCATAGGTCATTATTAATATCTAAGTGCTCATTAAACTGTTCTAAAATTACTTATCATTAACATTTTATTTATTTCTTCTATAAAATGCTGTGGTGTTGTAGTTCATTTTAGAATGATCTATTTTAGGGAAGTTTGTCTTCAGTGATATAGTAGAAATTTATTTAAATGAAAGACTTAAGAAAACTCTCTTTTAAACAGAGCTTTCATTGCATTTTTTCTTAGGATACAGATAAGAATGGTAGAAAAAGTTAAATTTAAAGATTTAATTTAAATAGGTCTTCTATTCAGATTCTGTTTTATTGTTTAATTTCTATATTTGCATTCCTGGGGTATTTGTGAAAGATATTGCAAAAGCCCTAGAGTCTTACATGCATGAATTCAAGTCCTGGGTTTACTACTTTTCTGGGTTAGCACAGACGAGTTGTTAAATCTCATAGTGCCCATTTCTGCACTTTAACCTTGATTTTAACAAAGTCATATTTATTTTTTCCTAAGTAAATCTTTGCCCTCTCTTCATACTATTCCTGTCTCTATTCTTGGAAGTAATAACAAAATTTCTCTGACCAATAAACTTGAGGAAGATAATGTGCACTCTAGGCTCAGCTCTATCCTTCCTTCTCTTGAGAGCAAGCTGTCTTCAAGGAGTATAGCTGCTGCTTCTCCCCCCATGCTAGTCATGTGAAGGACTTTTGGCCTTTTTACAACCAGACAGTAAATTTTCCCTAAATCTAGGCTTTGGTTTTAGCAAATCCAATTGCCTAATAGGCTTAAAGCCACATGCTCCAGCCTGGTCTTTGTTGTTCTCCATCTTTATTTTTTATTTCTCCACTTGTGAATCAAAGGATGGAAGAAGAGTGCTTTAAATTGGAAGTTGATTTTTCTTGCTGGTTGATCACCTACTACTCACCAGTCATTATCATCAATGCTTTCCAGAGACTCATTTCGGACAGGCACACTTAGCTTCATTTTAAAAAAGCAAACGTAAGGCTTACCAAAGTTAAACAAATTGTCTAATATAAAGAAGTTAGTAAAAGAGAGAAGTATATTTAACTTAAGTTTGTTTTACTTCAAACCACACTCTGTTTTTCATGGTGCACTGCATTTCATATATATGGATGGCCCTATATAATGTTTGATATTAAAGAGTGGTCAAGAAGCCTTAGAACTCTGTATTAACTTTCTACTGATGTGTACCAAATTACCATAAAATTAGTGGTATAAAAAGACACCCACTTATTAGTTCACAGTGCTGTAGAACAGAAGTCTGGATAGGCTCTGCCAAGTTCTGTACTCAGAGTACCACAAGACCAAAACCAATGTGTTAGCTTGGATGAGCTGTTATCCATAGGCTCTGGGAAGGAATCTGCTTCCAAACTCACATACTTGCAGAGTTTGGTTCCTTGTGGCTCTAGGACTGAAGTCCTCATTTCCTTGCTGCTGTCAGCCAGAGCCGGACCTCAGCTTCTAAAGACCATTCACATTCTTTCTTACATAGCTTATTCTAATTCTAAACCAGCAATGGGGAGTTGAGTCCCTGTATTTCCAATCTCTTTGTTTTCCCTTCTACTGAACAGGAAAACTCTCTCTTTTTTAAAGAACTCCAGTGATTATATTAGACACACCCAGACAACCCATTATAATCTCATAAATTTTTAAGGCCAACTGATCTTAATTGGATCTGCAGAATCTCTTTTGCTAAGTACCTTAACATATTCAAGAGTATGATGAGTCATCATATTTAGAGTCTGGAGGATTAGGGAAGTAAATCTTTTGGAGGGAAGGGATGATTATGCTTAGAATTCCCCTACCACAAATTCTCTACCATGAGAAATGATATATTAGATTTCTATCACTGCCATAACAAATTATCACAAGTTTAGTGTCTTAAAATGTGTAAATTTATTATTTTACTGTTCTGTAGATTAGAAGGTTGACATTGGTGTCACCAGACTAAAATCAAGGTGGTGGAAGAATTGTGATTCCTCCTTGAGGCTCTCTGGGGTGAAACCATTTTTTGCCTTTTCCAAATCCTAAAGGACACACACATTCCTTGGCTCTGGCTCTTTTTCTCCATCTTCAAATCCAAAAACTGTTGTATCTCTCTGATCATTCTTTTTTCAGTCACATCTCCCTCTTCTTCTGATAAGAGGAAAGGGTTCCATAACTGGAAAATGTTATCTGATTTAGGGATCAATGCAATTAGATTAGACCCACCTATTAATCCAGAATAACCTCTTTATCTCAGGGTTTTAATTTAATCATATCACAAATACATTTCATATGTAAATTAACATAGTCATAGATTTTAGGAATTAGAATGTAGATATCTTTGGGGGACAGAAAGGAGCATTTTTCTGCTCCCAAAAACGATATTGGTGCAGATAAATTTTAATACAAGATCTTGAGTCATAAATGAGATTTAATTATATTATGTTTATGTCAACAATTTTCAATTTGTTATTATGAATACAAAAATATTCCTATTTAGAAAGACTTTTAATAGTTTTAACGACTTTCTGAGTGATATGGTTTGGCTGTGTTGTCACCCAAATCTCATCTTGAATTCCCATGTGTTGTGGGAGGGACCCAGTGGAGGGTAATTGAATCATGGGAACAAGACTTTCCCATCTCTTCTCCTGATAGTGAATAAGTCTCACAAGATGTGATGGTTTTAAAAATGGGAGTTTCCCTGCACAAGCTCTCTCCTCTTGTTGGCTGCCGTGTGAGATGTGCCTTTGACTTTCTGCCATGATCGTGAGACCTTCCCAGCCACATGGAACTGTACGTTCCTTAAACCTCTTTCCTTTGTAAATTGCTCAGTCTCTGGCAGTGAGAAAATGGACTAATACACTGAGTTAATTATTTTCATTAAAGCATCAATTTTTCGAGTGTCATTGCTTATATGCTCATAAACTCCAAAAGATTGACTCACCTTAACTTTATAATCTGATAGTTTCAAATAATATTCCTTATTGCAGTTTTAAGGCTTACAATAGACAAGACTTGAAATTTGAATTAGTCATTCAAGGTATCCCTCTTTCCTTCTTGACTGCCTTTTACATTATTCACAATAATTCTGAAAATTTCCCTTTCTTTGTCTCAATAGTGCATTCAAGAATCAGGCAGCAATTTAATGGAGAGCTCGAACCAGAAATTATTTTTAACACTGAAGCCCCACAGACTTCCTCACAAACTCTTACATGAAACTCACATCCAGTACAAAGAGCTCACAGCCAGTCAAAAGTGAAATACAACATTACACTTGTCATGCTTTTCTTGGTTGCAGAAATTTGAACATAGTTGAAAGTTAAGCCCCATCTGGCTTGCACTTCAAGTTGCACTTCTAAGTTCACAGGGAACCCTGTCTTTCCTGAATTCCTCCAAATGTCCTGCCACTTCCACTTATTCAGTTCTGATTCTTCACTGCCTCACTTTTAGCTACCCTTTACATTGATGTCTTCCCTCTTCTATTACACTGGACACGTCTCTCCTCTTTTATAATGTCCCAAGCAGTAATCCCAGATTGTTTATCCCCCTTAGTGAGTGTTCAATGCTTTTATGACTAATTAATCAAAAGCCCAGGCATGTATAAGCTACTGATAATTCACATGATTTAAACTACTGAAATTCTAATTTGTAGTAATGGCAGTAGATTCTAATGCCAACATTTAATAGATTTAATAGAATCAGTGAGAATTTTTGAATCAGTTCTTTCCAATTTCGAGTATACCAGACATCTTTAGCCTGTAGATGCTGTTAGTCTTAGCACAGGGTTATTTTTGAGGGAAAGCAGCTTAATGTCATTTGTATGTGCTCCTTGTATTAAAGGAGTGATAATCAGGCTTAAAAAATAATGACTTGTTTTTCTCATTAGCTGAATGAATGTGGAAAATGACTCATCAGTTCATAAATTTGTCATAATGCTGTCTTTAGTGTCAGCCAGCAGTAAGATCCGGATTAGCAAAGTAATAGCAGGAGGCTCAAAAGATTATAGAAAATTGCTGTTAAAAAAAATGACTTGACAACATTTTAAGTTTGTTATTCTTTAGCAAAACAATGTAGTCAGCCAGTTTCTGAATTCTCAGCACACTGTTTGCCACTTCTTGAATTATATCCCATTTGTAGAAACATGGTGCATTTTTGTTCTACATGGGCAGGACAGAAGGTTTACCAGCTTGAACTGGTTTTTCTGTGAAAAACTGTCCAGCACCCCACGGATGCTAAATGTGTCATTAACCTTCTACCTGGGGTGTAACTTAGAGACAATATTCACAAATGCCCTTATCAACATAACGAGGTCAAGGCAGCAATCAATGTCTGCTGTGTTGTCTCTTCTTTCTTGAAAATGCAACTACTTTTTAAATCAAAATCTATTATCTAGGTTAAAAAGAGACAGAGAGCTAAAGAGTTTCATGGTGCCAAAAAATCAGTATTCATCTTTCTTTAAAAAGGGTGCAAAAGTTGGGTGACCATATAATTATGGACACTTTTTTTAGAATGAATGGGGGTTCTACTAAGAGTTACACTGAAACAGCTATGTGTAGACAGGAATTTTCTTGGGCAAACTGGTCTATATGATTAGTCTATATGAAAGGAACAGTGAAGACAGTATTTTCTTCTTTGCAGTCTGACAATCTTCAGAAGTTTCAAATCAGGCTTTCAGTTAAAACTTTGAGTGTAACGGACCTCTTGAAGCATATCCACATTGGTACATACTGCTTTTAAAAATTTCAAAGCCTAAAATCAATCACACCCAAAAACAATCAAAGTAAATAACTTGGGAAGATTAACTTAATCTTACAGGTTTTTTTCCCCAGTCATTACCATCATTTAAAATTTTGTTTTTTGCTTCTTTGCTTGAATTTGCAAGCAGTATCTCAAAGACTAGAAATATTTCCTCATCAAAATTTCATGTAAATCGACTGGGTAAGATACCACATTTTACCACTTGGGGCTCTTCATGATTTCATTTCGAAAGCAAAATATCTCATCCACAGGAACTTTTGAAAAGAAATAATTTCCATTTCAGTTTTAAAAGTCTTTGCCCTTGATTTGGGCATTGACCGCATGGAAATTTTATATATATACACCTTGCCAAAACATTTCAAACTGGACAATTAAGATTTGCACCTTGATGAAATATAATTATACCTTATTTAAAAACTCTTGTTGCCCTGAGAAGACTTATATCATTTAGTCCTTAACAAATACTTTTTGGATCTGTTGTGTGTTTTAATCTCTGTGTCTAATTTTAGTAACTGAGGATACAGTAGGAGACCTGAGAGCCAAAGACCTTGCTTCAAGAAACTTACATTCTAGTGGGATAAAAGAGAAAAGAAACAATAGAAATAAGTAAATAAGATAATATTATGTAGTTATTGATCTCATGAAGAAAAGCCCTGAAGAGTTGACATTTTAATCAAGAGCTTAATGAAGAGAAATAGACAGGAGTATTGCAAACAATAGGATAGCAGGGCCCTTGGAAGGTAATATACTTAGTGTTTTCAAGGGACAAAAAGTAGATTGATTGGGACAAAGAGAGTAAAGGAAGATGAGCTTGGAGAGATGGGCAAGGGCCAAATCACACATGACTGGGCATTGGTCTAGAATTAAATGAGTTTAAACCAGGCCTCTATAATTTCATTATATTTTCACTAATATTTATAGATTAACAAAATTTGTATCCCATGATTAAATATATTAAAATATAATTTTTCCCCAAAGAAATCTATGCGAATAGAAACCTAGTAACCTCTTTCTTTCTCTTTCTTTCTTTCTTTTTTTTTTTTTTTTTTTGACAGTGTCTGGCTCTGTCGCCCAGGCTGGAATGCAGTGGCATGATCTCGGCTCACTGCTACCTCCGCTTCCCAGGTTCAAGCGATTCTCCTGCCTCGGCCTCCTGAGTAGCTGGGACTATAGGCACATGCCACCACGCCAAGAAATTTTTTTTTATTTTTAGTAGAGACAAGGTTTCACCATGTTGGCCAGGATGATCTCGATCTCTGACCTCATGATCCGCCTGCCTCGGCCTCCCAATGAGCTGGGGTTTCATATTTTTCTAACACACAGCTGAAAGGATAAAAAATGTTGGCCAAAAAAAGTTACTGTGGCTTTGTTGCCTTATTTCCATCTTTTTAACCCCTCGTTTGAAGCTAATAGTATTATTGTATGTACCAGTCTGTTTCCAAAAGCTCCAGGAATCATGGATTCATGACGTACATATGGACCTGTATGTCATATGGTCTTACACCCTGTAAGACCACTTTATTGCCTCAGCCTTTCCATGATCATTCAAAATAGATCCTGAAGAATAATAAAATGAATTTATCCTCCAAATAAGATGGTAAAACATTGCTTGCAGTCTACTTGTGTTTCCTACATGGTTGAGAGGATAGCTATTACATTAAAGTTAACATTTTTCCGTTGACATCAGCATTTTAGTAGCCATTTATTTATGTCATTTTCAGAATCTTTTAAAGAACAAAAATTAACACTATAGGAGATTGTATTTTGTTATTTTCCTGTTTTGTTGTGTTTTGTCAATGTATCATAATCTGCGAGTCTAATTTTCATATGAAGGTTTAAAAACTGAGTACCTATCAGCTCATTTTAGGAAAATGATACTACATTTCCTTTAAAAATGCCAATGTTTCAATGCTCATGCATATTACAGATGTTCATTTGGAAACGTCAATATGTTATTAACTTGCTAACGGCATCTACATAATGTAATGTGACAATATTTCTTGAATGATTGAATGAATGGATGTGGCAAGGGAAAATGTGTGTATCTGGAAGGGCTTGTAATTTGAGTGGGTTTGTTTACCAGTATTGGTAGGAATGGCTCTCTGCAAGGGAATGCACTGAAAATTGTGCTATGGGATTATCCTTTTCAACAGTGATGATAAATAATTTTCAATGCAAATGTTTCACAAAGGAGGCTAATGCTGTTCTATTTGCTGTTTATATTTCACCATTTTGGGCTGCCAAAACTACTTGAAGCCTCACAGGATTCTGTCTGTGATAGGCCAATGCAAATTTGATGATCCATCCAAATATACAGAGATGTCGCTTTAATGGTGCCATCATTATTGGAGCTGTCCTCTACACAGAAATTTTAGCCACTAGTAGTAAATGACAGATGTGTTAATTAAGAGACTGAGGCAAAGCCAAGGTTGATGTTCTAATAAACAGGTCATTAACTTTGCTAATGACCAATTTGAGAAGATGATTGTTATTACAAACTATATTCCATGAGTTATGAGAGCAACAGTATTACTTTGAAGTACATCTAATGGTCAGATGATAATGGGAAGTATTCCAAAACAATGGATATTTCTCATATGTCACCTTGCCTATTTATCACTTTACACATTTGCAAAACGTGATTTTATATAAAGCAAAACTCATTAAATGCTTAATTAATTAGATTCAAAAAATAATTGGCCTTTTCTTTGAGAGTCAAGTGAAAAGCTTTGTCAATGATAGTTTTAAGATTCTACCTAATGTAAACTTGATGCTATATTAGAAACTCTTTCCAGAGTTCACAAATGATGTTTAAATTTGTTGAAGACATGTAAGGGAGATTAGAAGCAGATCACAAATATATTGGAAACAAACTTAAAAGTAAATAGATCCTCTCCTTGAACTAACATAAGAATCCCCTCTGCAATATCTATAGTAGATTATTTAAAAATTTTCCACCTAAAACTCAAACATCAGAATGTTCTTCCACTTTGGAGAATCCATCATATCTGGAACAGCTGTTTCTGCTACAAACTTCTCCCTGATAGAGAACTAATGTATACAGAAAATGTGAGTAACCTTTATTTCACAAAACCTAAATTTAAAAGTCTAGAAATAGTTTTATGGCTTTTCTAAATCTTCCTTCTTCTAACTAAACATGCTATGCAGTTGTCCTGAAATTTGCAATTATTTCTCAGGTAACATGGTCTGCAGATCCCTAATTGTGGCAACTACATTTTGTTTTATAGAATAACAGGCCTTTAAAACCGTTTTTCTTTGTCTGCTTCTGCTATAAAATCTAGAAAAGCTAAATATCCACTTTCCCACCCAGTGTTGCAATTGGAAGTGACAACTGTTAGTCATGCTGGACAATGAGATGTAAACAAAAGTCTACAAAGAGTTCCTGGGTAATATGTGCTTCCTTCCAACGGCTCCATGGTACTGGTTCTCCCGTTCTTTCCTTCTTCAATAAGAACAAGATACCTGCATCTGAAGGTGCTATGCTGCCTGTATAAGAACAAAATCCCATATGTCAAACATATACATAACCATGGCATGCTGGAAAGATAGAAAAATCCTAGGTCTTTGAAAATATTATGAAATGGATAAGCCCATGTGAACAACCTCAAAATTTGATAAGATGTGAGCCAAAAATCCATATACACTGAAGAGGCTGCACAAAGTTTTAGATTCATTTCATGGAGATTAAGGGAATTGAGTAGTTTTTCTTCTTGGCATTTTCTTTGGCTTCTCTCAATCTTTATTCACTCACAAAAGGAAAAGTTTTCTCCTGTCATAAGCCACAAAGAGCATTCCCATCAAACCATAGGTGGGGTGGCCCCTCTATGTAGGCATTATGTCCTGCAGGCATCTCCCTTTCTCTCTCTTTTAACCTCACTGTGCCTTTCCCAAGTTGAAGCAATAGTCTTAAAATATTCTCCACTTACATGCTACTGAGAATCACCCACTGGGGTCTTTGCACACTTTTCTAAACTTTCGGACTCACATGACCACCGTAGGCAACATGTGGCATCAGTGGGCCCAGAAAGATATAAAACAGAAACCAACAATTTCGGCCTTGCAGTGCTTGGCATTCCCCTCCAAAGGGCATCCTTGCAGCACTCCAGCTGCCAGTTCCAGATGCGTGAGACAATATCCTTATGAATTGGGTGCAGGAGCCACCCTTGCTTAAAAGTTTCCCCTAAAGGATCCTTCTGGAAAGAGTTTAAAATGTGAATAGTTGAGCCTTTTAGGAAAGTTTCCAGAAGCCCATATAGCTCAAACTGTTCTTTTCTACATGAGAAAAATAAGGGACAAAGAGATAAAAATGATTTTCCCAAGAACAGGTTACTTAAAAACAGGCACTAGACTAGAAAACAGGCCTCCTAACGTCCCAATCTAGTGTTCTAAACAAGATTCTTAAAGTTTCTTAAGATTTAGTTAACAATTCTATTGTTATTTTCACTTTAATTTGGTTGGTCAATTGTTTTTTTTTCTTTTTCCTCTGGAGTGAAAGTCAAAAATATAAACACATTAAATTGACCTCTACATTTATAGAAATGTAACCAATAGTTTAACATAAGAACTCTAGTATTTTAGAATACATAAAAAGGGATGTACAGCTGTTATTAAATAATGTACTAAAATTAAAGAGAATGAAGTCACTTATCTGCTTATAGCACTTATTGATTTAAAAAAACTATTTTAAATATATTGTTTTTTATTTGTAAAAAAAGATATATGATTTATGATTATGGGCAAGATTTATGATTATGGGCAAGAACTGAAGAGATAATCACAGATATGTATAAGTATCAGTGTAGTATAGTGTAATTAAAAAAAACCCTGGAATTATGAATAAGTATAATTAAATTTATTTTTGCCTATTGAATGTTTACCATATGCCAAGAGCTATTTGAAAATCTTTATACGTATAAACCAATTTAATCCTCACAAGTAGTTAAAATTGTGTCCCTCACTTTATAGATAAAGAAAGGTACATGAAAAAAGGACTAGTTGATCCAATGTCACACAACTAATAATTGGTAGAGATAAGATTTAAATAGAACGATGCTTTAATTGTCTAAATTTTAACAGTATGAAAAGTATAGTCCTCAAATTCCTACAACACAGTGTCACCGTTGACTCAGACAAATAAATGTATCTTAATGAAAATTATTTCTAATTAGATTATTTTAGTCCCACCATTAGAGCTCTGCTTCTGATACACTTCTTATCTATTTAAATGACAAACAAGAATAGATGTTAATAACAAATGGGACAGCAGAATGTTGGCAACAAAATTAGAATCATGCTTCCAAGATACTAAAAATACGGCATTTGGTTTATTTTCAAACAGAATTAGATGTAATTCAATAAAAGTGGCCTCTTCTTATGAAGCCTCCATGGCATATATAAAGCAATACAGCAGCAAAAATCCCATATTTAACAGGTTATATTGTTTATTTTCCTTATTTTTTCTATGTCTACGCAACATCAAATCCATGTTGAGAGTGAAACCATTTCATTAATTAACCAGTTGCTTTTTTGATATGATTCCAAAGCATTAGTGTGTTGAACTACTACACTAAGTTGTCCATTTTAAATTCAATTGGCTGAATATTTTGTTTTTATGGAATTTGTGTGTCTATGTGAAACTTGTCAGTATCACCGGAAAATCCTGGCTAATTGATTCCAAGTATGGAAGATGCTCTTTTGGAAGACATAAAAAATCAATACTGCATAAGATAAAAAATCTGCATAAATGTTTATGGTCATATGAAATATGATAATTTCTGAAAGAATAGTGCTACATGCAAAATAAATTTAAATGAAGTAGAGATTAATTCTGGTTTGTATTGAAGGTTGGATTTTAAATGCTTTTTGTTAAAAAATATATAACTGAAAATGATTTTGGCTATCCTTACATAAAAGTCAAGACTTTCATTGGAAGAGAAGGAGGAAAAATGAGCCTACATGAAAACACATAGTAAATGAGGCAGAGTAGTGAAAGATACAGTTAGAGAAATATATTAGTAAAAAATAAGAAATGCTTATTTGTAAGAGAGTGAAATTATTGGAACTGTCTTATTTGTAGAACTATGCCATATTATGTATTCTGGTACTTAGTAGATCAGATGGAAGATCAGATTATTGTCACAAATAATCCAAGTAGAAAGTAGCCAGTGATGAGCCACGGTGGTGTCAGAAGAAATAAAAGATTAACATGGTAGTACCTGTGTGTTTGTGTGAGTGGTGATAGAAGTGCAACAGCTATGACAGCTCCTTAGAAAGGATGAATCAATAGGACTTATTAGATATTATGGGGTGGGGAATGTCAGACACACACATAAAAGTTAACAGTAATATTTGTAGGTCAGCTCTTGGTTTCTGTGGATTATGATGCCATTAGTCACAGGCCTCAGACATCAGCACGAATTCAGCTTGAATACATTGTTTCCTGAGAAATGGTGAGGATTTTTTTAACATATTTGTTGCATCCTGGTAGAGATCTCATATAAGCAATATGAATTATAATTCTAGATGTTTGAAAGGCAGTTAATGCTAAGTAGACACACTTGGAATCATTCTCATAGAAAATAATCTTGAAAAAAAAGAAAATAAACTTGAAAAGATGTTAGTGGCAAAAACTATTAAGAACACATATTGAGAGGAAACAAAAAAATATAGAACTTTACATGACATTTGCATTAGGGAATGAAGACAAAAATAATGTGCTTTTGATGAAAGGAAAAAAGATTATATATAAAAAAAGGAAGGAGCATCAAAAAAAATGTCTGGGGAAATAGAAGGAGTAAAATACATTATCCAGCTCCACCCAGCTCACTAGAGCTAAGCAGGGTCCCAGATCCTACCTAATCTAAGGAGAACTGATTCTAGAGCAGGGCTCTAATCCCTGTGGGAAACCAAATTGAGCTGAGAAATTATGTTATAGAAGGTTCTTAGAAAAGCAAATACAGAACAGAGTGGCAATAAGATATAGTGAAATGAATTGTTGAGCAACAATGAGGATTAAATACTGTCCTGATATATAACTATCACCATCTACCAAGAATTGGTAGCAAACAGGGATTTTTATTTTGGAGTAAATATGCTACATTAGAAAGTCAAGGAGGCCAGTTGCTGTAGATACTATCTGGGGATGATCTGGGTTTAGAATCAGGAAAAATCAATAAGGGGAAACTCAACTGCAATACAATATAGACCATGATAGAAGAAGCACTTTCAATAGAAGAGGTAGTGGAAGAGATAAAGGACTATGAGGTTGTGATTAAGGAGGAAAGATAAAAGCTTTAAAGTTATGGAGTGATCCCAAGTAAGAGTGAGATCTGATGGAATTGGCCAAGTTGGTAGGTGGCAGATATGGAGGAAAGACAAGGACCAAAATGTTGAGGACACAGGAAGAAGTCAGACTGGTGAGATTTTAACATCAATAGAGAAATCACTAAGGATGATAGCAGAGAATCCAAGTGGGATAGCAATATTTGACTTCTGGTTTCAGAACTCATTGAGGGGTATAACATGAAGGGTTAAAATAAAAGCTTTGTTAAGATTTATTAACAGATTTGTCTGAACATAGCAAACAGGAGAAAGTGCATACACTGGAAAGGCAATTAGCAATCCATGAAAACTTTGTACAAGCACATGCGAGAACATAGTCATATACTCGGACTTGGCACCATCAAGGCACATTATCTTTGTTCAATTCCTTCTTCCTTGCAAAACAAAACAAAAAACCCCAAACCCAGCAGTTTAGTTGTTCCAAATCTGTGTTTTAAAATTTCTACCCCATTAACTTTACCTTCTTTGTCCCTTCTCCATTTCCCAATTCTTATTCTTTAAATATGACTAAGAATAAACACTGTAGGCAAGAGGTTAAAAGATGGAAAGAAGTTATTCTAGAGTTAGAGATAATTATGTTGAGAAATAGGAAAAGGTTTATTCAGGAGACAAGGTGTTGTTTTGTGATGACAGTGAACGAATATATAATCATAAAATAGTTGTAGATTTCAGTAATTTTATCAAAGTACTTCTTGAATGTATGAGTTGAGGCAATTAGGGGAAAGCATGATTCCTTCTGTAGGGGGTGAAGGTTTTGCTCTAAAGCTTGAAGAGAAGTTGAAATGATGGAAGAAATGTTCAAGTAAAAGGCCAAGGATGCAGGGAATGATTCACCATAGAAATGGGCATCCAAAGAGCACAGTGAAGGGAACTGACAGATGGGCTGATATTTGGAGTTGGGTTTGGAGAAAGATAAAGGCTTGATCAGGCTCAAAGTAGTTGAGATCAGGGAGAAATTAATACTCACAGTGTTTGACCCAGAGCAGTGATCACGTATAACCTGGAAAGGGGCTAAGAGTCCAGAGTGGGCCTGAATGATGGCAGAACACTATCAAAGGATGGCCAGAAAGAGTAAAATGAAAATCCTAGGAAACAAACAAAGCCAAACATGACTTTGGAATTTTAAGTGAAATAGAAAGACTGAATTTTTTCAAGACCGGGCAAACAATTATGAAATCACTTGTAGTTCATTGATTGCATTTGCTAAGGTGTTTTCTTTAGTCTCATTTTCATTTTTACTATTTAGAAAACAGTGGCATTTACTCCATGACTTAATTCTCTATTATATTAAAAAACTTTGAAAGATATCAAGGATATCATTCATTTGCATAGTACATCCATTATGTAGCCTTTAGTCTATTCTTTGCAAAGAAGAAAAAAGCTTATACAAGTACACATGCACACAAGGCTGGCAAAAATTGAAACACTAAGCATTAGTATATGGAGCATTAGGAATCTTCACACCATACTAGTGAGAAAGTAGATTATAAGCATTTTGCAAAGGTTTGGCATTATTTTTTAAAGTCAAAGATGTGCAAATCTTAAAATCCAATAATTTGATTGATAAGAATATACCCCCAGAGAAATTCTTGCAAAGGTGCAGTACACCAGTAGTATAATAGGCAAATAGGCAAATAAATGTTGGTATAGTTCCACGATAAAATAAAATATACTTATCACAACATAAATGAATCTCAAAACCTAATATTATATATATATAAAAGAATATTTCAGGATAATTCCACATACACAAGTAAAATTTGAGAATACATGAAAAGTCCACATTATTGAGTGAATACACATGTAGAAAGTAAAACTATAAAGAAGAGCAAGAAGATAATTATCACACAATATGGATGGGCATTGTTTCTGGGAAAAGGAGGAAATTGTGATCGGGGAAAGTATATACAGAGGCACCTGAGGTGCTAAAAATATTCTATTTCCTGTCTTTGTGATTTCACTGGTGATTGCTTTAAAATTATTCTTCATTCTCTACATTTTAAAATGTATATTACATAGTTTAAAAAAATAAAAAAGAGAAACAAGAAGAGAGAGAGTGAAGGAGAAAAGGAGAAAGAAGGAGAGGGAAGAGAGGAAAAAGAGGAGAGGAAGGGAAGAGAAAAAAGAAATGAAAGCAGTCACCCCACAGATCTGAATAAAGCAGATGCCGTCCTGCCTGAAGCATCCTGAAGTTGTGTGACCACAGTGCAGAAGTGGAATCATTGTAAATGTGAGACGAGATAGCAAGCAGGAAGTCAGGGTTCTGTTCTAACGCAAGAAGCAGCATGAGGTCAGAAAAAGCCAAATCGCCTCACATGTTAGTTAGTTTCCATGAATGTTGAAATCTTAATGAAATACAGTGGAGAAAGAGGTTAAGGAGAGCAAATTGGAACTTAAACTGTGAATATATGTGCAGTAGTCCTGTTATCTGTGGTAGACACATTCCAAGGCCCCCCGTGGATGCCTGAAACCTCAGACAGTAATGAACCCCATATACACTATGTTCTCTCCTATATGTACATATCTGTGGTAGAGTTTAATTGATAAGTTAGGTACAATAAGAGATTAACAACAATGATTAATAATAGAATAGGATAATTATCACAGTCAATCTGACAACCAAGACAGCTACTGAGCGACTAATGGGTGGGTATCATAGTCAGTGTGGATATGCTGGACAAAGGAATAATTAAGACTCAAATTAGAGCCCAAATTTCTAAATTAACTTCTTCTTTCTAACTGAAAGTTTCAGTAACAAGAATTAATGGAGAATTTACTCTATGTCAGAGATATTGCTAAATATTGGCTCCACATCCTTCTTTCATAAAAGAGTAAACACATCTCTATGAGATACTTAACTCTCATGAGTCCATTTAGACCAGGAGATCCAGAGCAAGATAACTATGAGTGATAACTATGTTATAGCCACTGTACTAAGTGTTTTACATTGAATCTTTTCTAACCTGTGATACGTATGGTTCCCATTTTATAGATGGAGAAACTGAGACTAAGCCAATTACACGTGCCCAATACATATGACTACCCGTCAGTTAGCCTGTGTTCTAACCCAGGCCGTATGTCTTCAGCACTCAAGCTTGTAAACATTTAGGTGTACTACTTTGTATTCAAAATGAATAAGCCAAAGAATATTCTGAATATTTTTATTTTATTTATATTATTTTATTATATATTATATTTATTTATTATATGAATATAATACATTATGTTATTATTTATTTATATTACAATAAAATAAATGTATATGGTTTACACTGAGTGATTTATGCCACAGTTTAAACTACTCTGGATAAGTCTACTCTAACATCATCTTTTCAGAATTAATATAAAGAGCTATGCAAAACAAAAGTAATAAATTGGTGGGAGACAGTGAAGTTTCTGGAAATGTCTCTTCTTTCTACACTCGGTCATTCTGTCCTGATGCTCCCTCTACATATCTCAGGATGTAGTGTCTATGTTATTATTTGCTCTTATTTTCATGTTTGCTTCTTATGAAGACTGAATTCTGTCTTTATCCATCTTCTTTTCTTTCTCTGAACACAACTCTGAGAGGTTTCATGTACATCCATTGCTTCAACATTGACATTTTCAAATTTATAGCTACAACTCCAATTTATCATTTTTCCAAGCTCCCAACCATGGTTCCAAATGCTTACTAAATATCCACTGGCCCATAGGCCTCTAACATTTCCATAACTGGAATTGTTCTTTATTCAGCTACAACCTCAACCTGAAAAACCCGTTACTTCACATTTCCCCTATCTTATTTACATGGCATACACTCAGTTGCTCAAGCCAGAAGACAGAAATCCCTGAGACGTCTGCCTCTTTCTCATCCTGACATCTAGTTACTAAATTATTTTTTTATTGCTATTTACTTTAAAGTCAAGGTTTCTTCTGGTTCTCTCCCCTCTTCAACGCTGCCCTGTGAGGCCCTCTGGTTTTTCTTGCTTAGACCATCAGCTGCTCTCTCCACCTTCAGTCTCTCAATCTCCATCACTCCCTGCCCCACTATTCCCTGTGTTGTTCTCAGAGAGATGATTCTAAAACTCAGATCCCATCTCACTTTTCCCCTGGTTAGAATCCTTTGGTAATTCTTGAAGATGAAAGTCCAAAGAGCACCTTCATAATCTGACTTTCACCTGCCACAAGCCACTCCACGATGAATATCCAGTTGCTTGAACAATCCTCTTTACCCTCTGTGTTGATCTATTTTCCCAACAGGAATCCTTACTGGCTTGTAAGTCTATACAATGTCTAAACATCCTGTAGGACCCAATTAAAATATTGTCTCTTTCAAAAGATTTTCTTGAAGAGAGCAGAATTAAGCATTTTCTTGTTTTTCTTCCCACAGTCCTTTATACGAGTCTTTACTGTAGCAAATGGAATTCATTTTTATCTGTCTCTACCACTGGACTCTAAGCTCTGTTTTATTGTCTTATTCCTGAAATACAAAGGCATTGCCTATAATAGCCTTTAATATTTGTTGGATGTACTGATGAATGAGTATAGAAGTAGAAAATAGAGGAAAAAAGCCATCTAAACTTTTGTCTCCGGACAGAATTGCATCTCATACTGGAAGTAAAGCTTAGTGAAAAACAGAATAACCTCTTAAGCCAAATGTATTAGTTATCTATTACTGCGCAACAAATTACCACAACCTTAGTGGGTTAAAACAATACACATTTGTTATCATACACTTACTGTAGGTCACGAGTATAATCATGGCTTACTGTGTCTTATCTTTCAGGAACTCTCACAAGGATGCAGTTAATGTGTTGGGCAGGAAAGGGGGCTCAGCACTTGCCTGAGGAAGGACCCATTTGTAAATTTCTGTGGTTGTTGGCAGAATTAAGTTCCATGTAGATGTTGGACTAAAGTCCTCAATTCTTTGCTGATTACAGTCCAGAGTCCACCTTTAGTTCTTTGCTGGTTGGACCTCCCAGACATGGCAACTGACATTATCAAAGTCAGCTAGAACTGAGCCAGGAGGAAGAGAGGTTGGCAAGTATTGAAAAGGTATCTATCGGATACTATGCTCGCCACCTGGGTGATGGGTTCCATCCTACTTCAAACCTCAGTATCATGCAATATATCCATGTAACAAACCTGTACATGTGACCCCTGAATCTAAAACAAAAAATTGAAATGATTAAAAAGTAAAATACAGATAATAAAGAAACAAAAAGTCAGCTAGAGAGAGTCTGCTAGCAAGACGTAAGTCACAATCTTATGTAATTTTATCAGGGAAGTGGCATTCCACCACATTTGCTAAATTTGGTCAGATGCCAGTTGCTAGGCCAGCTCACCCTCAAGAAACTGAGATTACACAAGGGAAAGTGTGATGGACAGAATTCTAAACATGATCCCCACAAGATTCTCATTCTCCAGTTATTCAATCATAAAACACTAATCTAGGCACTACCGTGAAGAGACTTCAAAGATGGAATTAAAATCACTAATCAGCTGGCATGATTAATAATAGAAAGGTTATCCACCCGGATTATCTGGAGAGGCCCAATCTAATGACATAAACCCTTAAAATCCAAGCATTTTCTCTGGCTGTTATCAAAGACCTGAGGTAAAAGAGGAAAGCAAAGAAGAGGTGAGGCAGAAGAAGAGGCCAAAAACATTTCACCTGCTAGTGCTGGCTTTTAAAACTGAGAAAGGGAGCCACGAACTGGGGAATGTAGACAGCCACTGGAAACTCAAAATGACCCTAACCTACAGCCAACAAGGAAACTCGGACCTCAGTCCTATAGCCACGGAAACTGAATCCAGCCCACAACTGCAAGGAGCATAGAAATGGTTTCTCCCTTGGAGCCTCCAAAAAGAACATAGCCCTGCTGACTACTTAATTTCAAACTTATGATGCTCTAAGCAGAGCCACATGATACACGCTTTTGTCCCTGCAAAATTATAAGATAATCCATTTGTGCTGTTTAAGCTGCTGAACTCATGGTAATTTGTTAAGGCATCAATAGAAAACTAACATGGCCTACATATTGGTAAGATTATTTGGAGCCATCTTAGAGTCTGCTGCTAGACCAGACTACCTGGGTTTTGAGACTTACTGTATAACCAGAGTAAGCCACTTCTTTGGGCTTCAGTTTTCTCATCTGTAAAATGAAGATAATATAATAGCAGTACTTAACTCAGGGTTGGTGTGAAGAATAAGTTAGTTTGTATATGAAGAGAAGAATAACAGGCAGAATGTAAGTGCTATATTTATTGGTTTTTAGTATTATTTCTAGAAAATGATTATTTCTGTTTTTCTTAAAACCTCTAGGTACAGTCATTTTAGAAATAAAAGAGTTGGCCGGGCGCGGTGGCTCACGCCTGTAATCCCAGCACTTTGGGAGGCCGAGGTGGGCGGATCACGAGGCCAGGAGATGGAAACTATCCTGGCTAACAACGGTGAAACCCCGTCTCTACTAAAAATACAAAAAATTAGCCGGGTGTGGTGGCGGGCGCCTGTAGTCCCAACTAGTCGGGAGGCTGAGGCAGGAGAATGGCGTGAACCCAGGAGGCAGAGCTTGCAGTGAGCTGAGATCATGCCACCACTGCACTGCAGCCTGGGCAACAGAGCAAGAATCCGTCTTAAAAAAAAATAAATAAAAGAAAGAGAGAAAGAAAAGAGTTAAAGGTATTATCAAAATACAATTCTTTATTTTTCTTCATCCAAAATAGTGGGGGAGCAACATAAAATCATACAGGAAAACATTCCTTATCTGAACAAATCAGGCAATAAATGTGCAACAAATCAGACACTAGATGTGTGGTTCCTTTATTTATTTATTTATTTAGAATTGGGGTCTCGCTTTGTTACCCAGGCTGGAGTGCAGTGGTACAATCATGGCTCCTGCTGCCTCCCTCGAACTCCTGGGCTCAAGCAATCCTTCCACCTTAGCCTCCCTAAATAGCTGTGACCACAGGCACATGCCACCACGCCTGGCTAGATGTGCAGCTCTTGATGGTAATCAGCTAATGACATTCATTAGGGCAAATCAGTAAAAATGCAACCAGATGTTTCATTTACTACTTCTAAAATTGATTCAGTTCAACCAACATGTTCTCTCAGATGAAAAGCTTAGCATTGAACCAATGCTCTATGTTTTGGATTTATATTTAACTTTCAGATGGTTTTGATAATTACTCGATAGGAAAAATGTAATATATCTTGCCATCTCCAATTGTTCTCAGGTTATATTTAGTGTCCTCAGCTTCTCCTGCCTGCATTTGGTCTTTTACATTAGAGGTTTGAAATGTGTTTTAAACTGTTTTTCATGAATTTGTCTTGTCAGGCTGTCATAAATTACTTTCTTTCCTATTTTTCTTTCTGAATCTAATTCTTTATTGGACATTATAGCTCATTTCTTAAGGGACTTGAAACAAGGATGAGCAATTAATTTGTGTGGAATTTAAATGTTACTCTAGTTGAACTTGTTTTTTATATTGAACTTGAGTTTGAAACTGATGATTCACACTCAGGGATTTACATTTCTCTGTTGGGAGTAAGTTACATATTATTTTAAGTTGTCTAAACTCTTTCAGGTCATTAGATCATTGTTCTGGAGCCATAATTACTATATGGTAACTCTCATCATGGGAGAACTTTTCTCTTCTTGTAATTAATTCTCAGTTATTACCCATCCCTTCTTAACTACTCCTTAACAATTGATTTTTGGAAATTATTTTCTATAATTTATAGCAAAACAAACTTTCTGTCTTATTTCTTATTTATTAAAAAGTAAAATAAAATAAAGGTAAAGAAACAAAACAGTTGCTAGAGAGAATCTGATCTTTGACAAACCTGACAAAAAAAAGCAATGAGGAAAGGATTCCCTATTTAATAAATGGTGTTGGGAAAACTGGCTAGCCATATGCAGAAAACTGAAATGGACCCCTTCCTTATACCTTATACGAAAATTAACTCAAGATGGATTAAAGATTTAAATGTAAGACCTAAAACCATAAATACCCTAAAAGAAAACTTAGGCAATACCATTCAGGACATAGGCACGGGCAAAGACTTCATGACTAAAACACCAAAAGCAATTGCCACAAAAGCCAAAATTGACAATTGGGATCTAATTAAACTACAGAATGCTTTTACACTGCTGGTGGGAGTGTAATTAGTTCAATCATTGTGGAAGACAATGTGGCAGTTCCTTAAGGATCTAGAACCAGAAATCCCATTTGACCCAGCAATCCCATTACTGGGTATATACCCAAAAAATTATAAATCATTCTACTATGAAGACACATGCACACATATGTTTATTGCAACACTATTCCCAAGCAAAGACTTGGAGCCAACCCAAATGACCATATATGTGGCACATATACACCATGGAATACTATGCGCCATAAAAAAGAATGAGTTCATGTCCTTTGCAGGGACATGGATGAAGCTGGAAACCATCATTCTCATCATAAGAACAGAAAACCAAACACCACATGTTCTCACTCGTAAGTGGGAGTTGAACAATGAGAATATATGGGCACAGGGAGGGAAACATCACACACCAGGGCCTGTAGGGGGTTGGGAGAGGGATTGCATTAGGAGAAATACCTAATGTAGATGATGGGTTGATAGGTGCAGCAAACAACCATGGCACACGTATACCTACGTAACAAATCTGCACGTTGTGCATATGTATCCCAGAACTTCAAGTATAATAAAAAGTTAAAAAATTCTGCTTTATCATTATGACTATCATCCTAATCATTATTATTATTTTACTGCCTCTCTCGGGATGCAAATAGCTATGGTTGATGATTTGCCTGTTTTACTAATTCTTCTTTAATTCTACCATATCTGCTCACCTTAACCTTTTCCCAAAGTTATAACTTTAGTATAAATAATACATGAATAAGTAAAACCATAAACCTACCATAAACCAAAAACTCTCAAACCTACACAGTTTGAGATGTGAAGGGAATCTCTGAATAAATATATCCTTCTTCTCTGTTTGTCTTTCCAGCCTTGCCATTTCTTGAGTCTGGGAATTTCCTCTCCTTTCAGATAAGAGCAAATCTAAGTGATCATCCTGCTTCCGTTGGGGAAAGAAAGAGATAATGCTGCCAGGTAGTGATCAGGAAAGCTGCAATGGGTTGTGGGTGGTCACATTGAGAGGTGACAGCGTGCTGGAAGTCCCCAGAGCCCTCGCTTGCTCTCGGCACCTCCTTTGTCTGGGCTCCCACTTTGGCGGCATTTGAGGAGCCCTTCAGCCCACCAATGCACTGTGGGAGCCCCTTTCTGGGCTGGCCAAGGCCAGAGCCGGCTCCCTCAGCTTGCAGGGAGGTGTGGAGGGAGAGGCGCGAGCGGGAACCAGGGTTGTGTGCCGCGCTTGCGGGCCAGCTGGAGTTTCGGGTGGGCGTGGGCTTGGCGGGCCCCACACTCAGAGCAGCCGGCCGGCCCTGCCGGCCCCAGGCAGTGAGGGGCTTAGCACCCGGGCCAGTGGCTGCGGAGGGTGTACTGGGTCCCCCAGCAGTGCCAGCCCACCGACGCTGCGCTCAATTTCTCACCGGGCCTTAGCTGCCCTCCCTCGGGGCAGGGCTCTGGACCTGCAGCTCGCCATGCCTGAGCCTCCCACCCACTCCATGGGCTCCTGTGCGGCCCGAGCTTCCCCGACGAGCACCACCCTCTGCTCCACAGCGCCCAGTCCCATCAACCACCCAAGGGCTGAGGAGTACGGGCACATGGGGCGGGACTGGCAGGCAGCTCCACCTGCAGCCCCGGTGCGGGATCCACTGGGTGAAGCCAGCTGGGCTCCTGAGTCTGCTGGGGCCTTGGAGAACCTTTATGTCTAGCTCAGGGATTGTAAATACACCAATCGGCACTCTGTATCTAGCTCAAGGTTTGTAAACACACCAATCAGCACCCTGTGTCTAGCTCAGCATTTGTGAGTGCACCAATGGACAGTCTGTATCTAGCTGCTCTGGTGGGGCCTTGGAGAACCTGTGTGTGGAAATTCTGTATCTAACTAATCTAATGGGGACGTGGAGAACCTTTGTATCTAGCTCAGGGATTGTAAACACACCAATCAGCACCCTGTCAAAACAGGCCACTAGGCTCTACCAATCAGTAGGATGTGGGTGGGGCCAGATAAGAGAATAAAAGCAGGCTGCCCGAGCCAGCATTGGCAACCCGCTTGGGTCCCCTTCCACACTGTGGAAGCTTTGTTCTTTAACTCTGCAATAAATCTTGCTACTGCTCACTCTTTGGGTCCACACTGCTTTCAAGAGCTGTAACACTCACTGCGAAGGTCTGCAGGTTCACTCCTGAGCCAGCGAGACCATGAACCCACCAGAAGGAAGAAACTCCGAACACATGGGAACATCAGAAGGAAAAAACTCCAGAGGCGTCACCTTAAGAGCTGTAACACTCACCGCGAGGGTCCGCGGCTTCATTCTTGAAGTCAGTGAGACCAAGAACCCACCAATTCTGGATACAACATGGTTGTAGTTTCTTTTTGGTACCAAACAACCGTGGTTGGTCCTTTCTTTTTTTGACTCTTTTTTCTTTTTTCTTTTTTTGAGATGAAGTCTCAGTCTCTCCCCCAGGCTGGAGTGCAGTGGCACAACCACGGCTCACTGCAAGCTCTGCCTCCCGGGTTCACGTCATTCTCCCACCTCAGCCTCCAGAGTAGCTGGAACTACAGGCATCCACCACGACACCCAGATAATTTTTGTTTTTGTATTTTTAGTAGAGACGGGGTTTCACCGTGTTAGCAAGGATGGTCTCGATCTCCTGACCTCGTTATCCGCCCGCCTTGCCTCCCAAAGTGCTGGGCTTACAGGCGTGGTGAGCGACCGCGCCCAGCCTGACTTTTGTTTCTTAAGCCACCTTTGCAGCCAGGAGTCTAGAAAGGCATTGTGAAGCGCTAACATTCTAAGGAGCATCACTTTATCATTAATTTAGAAGTCATTCCAAGAACCAAGAGAATCTCTCTATGTATTCTGTGATTACTCAATGAATACTTGGTTTACCCAATAGCAATCTGAAGGTAAATTATACACATAACGTTAGAGGAGAATTTTAAATTTGAGTCAATTATTCCAATAAGCAAATAAAATTCAACACAGAGACTATGGGTTTCTCTAATGGTGAGCCATCCATCACTTTAATGTACATCACTCTATTAATTATTTGTATTCATCTGCTTCAGTTGAGACAACAAAGTACCACAGACTGAGTTGCTTAAACAACAGAAATTCATTTATCATAGTTCTGGAGACTGGAAGTCCAAGATCAAGGTGTCCACAAGGTAGGTTTTATTCTGAGGACTCTTCTCTTGGATTATAGGTGGCTTCTATCTCACTGTGTACTCAGATGACCTCTTTTTTTGGTGATAATTTCTCTTCCTCTCTCTCTCTCCTTTTCTCTCTCTCTCTCTCTCTCTCCATCACATTATGAAGACACTAATCCCGTCATGAGGACTATACCTTCATGATCTCATCTAACCTGAATTACCTTCCAAAGGTCCATCTCCAAATACCATCACATGGGGTGTATAGTTAGGTCTATAAATTTAGGGAGAATATAAGTCAGTTCATAGTATTATTGATTTCTTAAATATAGTATTTTCATCAAAAAGAATTATTCTTAGTATCAAACAACTTTGCTGTCATATTGAAATGAAGAACAAAATTTAAAACTAACCTTGAAATTTAGACTGGGTCTTAAAGGGGAAAGACTTATTTATTCTAGTACATCCTTATTTATACAAATGACTGGAAAATGTAAACACATTAAAGAAAGAAATGAACACAAAACAAGCAGCCAGAACAATCTGAAAGGGTTCAAGAGACTTTGTAAACAGAGTTATATGATAATAACGTATGTTTTGACAGATGTGTAATATGCTATTTGGCCTACAGAAGATATCTGTGGTCATTTCAAAAAAAATTAGAAGGCATAAGGGAGAATTACAGTATTAAAAAATTGAATTGTGAAATGAATCATACACAGCTAAATAACATTTGCTGACTTTTAGAACATATTATAAAACGTTTTGTTTAATGTGCAACACATATAATTTGGTTCTAAATATTCTTTGTTTTTAATTGTGACAATCAAGAGTAATCTTTAAAACAGTGAACTGGCATAGTCCAGGCATCAGCCAATCTGTACACATTGGAAAAGAATCCTACAGGCCCTGCCATGCCAGTGGACCCTGTAGTTTCTGGATTATGTTGATGTCTACTGGGGTTTTGGGGAGGGAGGATGGTGGCAGCTGAAATGGCGAAGGAACCTAGAAGAGAGAAGGATCAGAGTTTTGGCAACCAATATAGAATTATTTAAATATTATAACTGCACCAGTGTGTACCAGCTATACATCAGTCCTGATAATAATTTATGAGTAATTGAAAGGCAACTTCGAATATAAATGCTTTCTCCCAGTATGATCAAAGTATGTCTCTTGACAATAATCACTACATAAAATTTATTTTTTTAATTAATATATTTTAGCACTTTACAGCTGAAAAAGGGATATTGGAGTTAATTTCATCAAAATTCTTACATTTCAATAGTGGGTTAATAAAAAAAATTGATGGATGAATTTTATGTCTGTGCATGACTACTACATATGTATATACATATTACTATGGCATATGATATACACATATGTACATATAGAGCTGATATATATATGTGTGTATACATACACACACACACACACACACATGCTTTAAATAAAAGCTGCTATGTATTTGCTTTAAATCAAAATTGTATTTTCTGCATTGGTTTCAGCCTACTTCGCTTTAAGAAAAAAATGGTTTCTCACTTCTCATTTCCTATTTTCATTTTTAATAATTTCTCATTTAAAACTAGTTAGAACCTGTTGGGAGAAAAAAACAAATCAGAATACATTTATTAGCATATTTTACACAAAGCTGTACAGTGAATACTATTTTAAAGTTTCTCAAATTTAAAACATGTCAATGGAATTTTACCAGTGATAGTATAATACTGTGAAACATAAGAGAAGAAAACAAGGTTTTGTCTAAGCAAGTAAAGGCAAGACATAGAAATAATATTTGCTTAACAGTATCCTTAGTAATTTGAACACCAAAAGAAGTGAAAAATGCATGAGGATGAGAAGTTTCTTACCATAGGTAAACAAAATTATATTTTATATTTTGAAATGCATAATATTATTTTTTAAAACTACAAATAAATAGAAAAAATTCTATGTCATGTTATACGGGAGTAACATAGACCTGGGGTCACATTATATATTTTGTTTCTTTCTTTCAGATCCCCAGATGTCATTAGGAATTCCATCAAAACAACCAAAATGGAATAATTTTAATACTTGCTAATGTCTGTAATGAAGTGGGATATTTTTGTCACCATTTCTTGTTTTCCTTAATTTTTAATCAGTGCCTATATTTTCTAAGTTACCTAAATATTGCTTATAACTGTCATATTGACCATACAATGTGCACAATGTAATCAAATGCAACTATATTTTTACATCTCATTCTCTCTTTAAATTTTTTTCAGTGGAGGTGATCTTCTCTTGGCCCAATATGAAAATTCAATTCAGTGTCATGAGTTTTATTCCCACTCTTAGGTAATGGAAAGTTCGAGGCGACTTTAGGTCACAAAGCAGTCTCAATCTAATAATTCTAAAATAAGATATTAATCTATGCTCTAATTTTTATCCGAAGGTAACACTCCTCTTCACTCTGCCCACTTTGTCCTGTGAATGACTGCTGCCTGAATTAGGAGAAGAGATGTGGTCAGCTTTACCCCAGTAACTTCTTTACCCCAGTAACTTCTTTCCCCATTAAGTACATGATATTTTAAATCCCACCATAGTGGAATCAGGGCAAAGGAGTATCAGGGCAAAATATGGATACAACTGTTTTAATTTGGATGGGTGCTTTTGAGATTTCTAGGCTGACTCTCTCATGGAGGACTTTTGTAGATCCTTCAAAGAGTTCCATCACTAAAGCCTTTCATTTGCTTTCTCATGTCATAGGCAAAGTACCGATTTACCAACCTGCCATGCCCACTCCATTACTCTGTCCCTGGTTTACTGAAAGTACCATGTAATAGTTAAGACTGTTAATGTTTTTTATTTATTTGTTTATTCATTTATCTAGTATAAATTTAAGGGGTACAATGGCAGCTTTTTCACATGGCTACATTGCATCATGGTGAAGTCTGGGCTTTTAGTGTAACCATCACCTGAATAATGTACATTATTACCCGTGAAGAAATTTCTCATCCCTCACACCCCTGTCAAACTCTTACCCTTGGGTCTCCAGTATCGATTATTCCACACTCTACACGCATGTGCAGACATTATTTAGCCCCCACTCATAAGTGAGAACATGCAGGTTTGTGACTTTCTGTTTTCAATTTGTTTCACATAATATTATGGCCACCAATTCCATCCATATTGCCGCAAAAGATGATTTTATTCGTTTTAATGGCTGAATAGCATTCCTGTGTGTGTGTGTGTGTGTGTGTGTGTGTGTGTGTGTGTGTGTGTACAGACAACATTTTCTTTATCCAATAAACCATTGATGAACATTTAGGCTGATCCCATATCTTTGCTATTGTAAATAATGCTATGATAAATATATGATTGAGTGCAGGTATCTTTTGATATAATGATTTCTTTTAAGACCATAAGTTTTTATGTTAAATAAACTTGGTTTTAAATCAGCACCTGTTATTTGTCAATGAAAATCTTAATATAAATTAATTTACTAAGCTTCAAGATGTGTCTGTGCGTGTGTCTGTCTGTCTGTCTCTGTGTGTGTGTGTGTGTGTGTGTGTGTGTGTATGTGTTCGGTATTTTTCCATCAATATTGAACACTAAACTCTTTCTTCAGAGACAAGTAGCATAGAAAATAAATTCCTCAGACACAGTTGCCATCAGGAGTCAAGTTCACATTCAAATCAATGAGATAACTAGTACAAGAATTTTAAGGAAGAAGAGGAGAGGCTATTATTTTGCTCTAACAGTAGCAGGTTCCTGTGGAGACAGAAGGTAACTATGAAGATTTTAGTACCTTCCAGGAGAGCTCCTGAAAATTACCTGTGTTGGTATAGGAGGCAATAGTGATAATTAGCATTTCCCTGTAATTTCAATAATTCCCAATGTCCTCAAATCCAGTAGTGGTTCTCTCTGGACCATACTCATCAGTCCTATCAAAGTTTTGTAAGCATGTAATATATCACACTCCTTACTAAAATATCTAAATGGCTTCTATACTCTAACTTGATTAATACATGTGTAGGCTGAAAAAAATGTGTATATCTCAGGATTACACTGGGAAACATATGAGATAAAGCTTTTAGCACAGTGTCCTGCCATCATCACTGTTTTTTTGTTGTTGCTTTTTACTGTTGGTTCAATGTTCTTCCTGACCCTAATCTCCCTGATGACTATAGTGTAAATACTATGCATCTCATAATTAGCCACTGTGCATAAGAGAAAAAGCTAACTTCCAAACTCAAGATTTCCAACAGTGAATTCAGCATTTGCAACTGAAAACCTTCTTGAAATATTATTTTGAACACTGGACATGAAACTTCAGAATTATTTTTGACTAATTTCTTTAACTTGTTATATTAAATCAATTATGTTCACTCTCTCCCTGCAGCATCGTTCTCATATATTTGTCTCCATTTCTAAGGGAGCTACCATAATATAGGGATGATGAAATGTAAATTATATAATCCATTCAATCATCCAGTACACCCAGTAGAGTGCTGATCCATAGTAGGCTTTCAATTCTCATTACCTTCTGTTTCCCATAAGGCTTTCAATACTATTGTAAATATCTCTAATTGCTGTCCTTGTAAGTGTCTACTTGGTAACTTTGCCTCTGGTATCTCCCAGTTCTCATCTATATAACATTCTATTGCCAAATTAATCTTCCTAAAAGAGCCTTCTGAGCATGGCATTGCAATTGTCAGAAAACTTCAATTACCAACAGAATAAATTTGTATATTTGTGCCTTTCTCCCTAGGAATTCATAGTTTTCCGTACTCTATCTGTGTGTAACTGCCTAATGTTAACCTCTCACTGCTTCTCTCTTTATGCCTCATTTTCTAGTAAGACTGAATTAGTTACTCTTCCCAGTTAATCCTATTTTGTATTTCTGTTTTTACTGTCTGTCCTTCTGTCTAAAATGCCTTTCTTCCCATGTCTATCTACCGTAATTGTACTGATCTTTTAAGGTGCTATTCAAATCTCATGTTGGAAACAGAGCCATGCCTAAGTGAAGTTTCCCTCTTTTGTGACTTTGTTATGGCTAAATTGACTATAGTCTGCCTTATATTTGGTATATTTTCATGTATACTAGTTAATTTTCTTGGCTTTTCTACCATAAGACAGAGATGGGAGCTACCTTTTAATCCTGGTACAAGAAAATGCAGGATAATGAAAACTTGTTAAGACCATTGGCTAAAAGTTCAGACCTAAGTAAAACGTCACCTCTTCTATTTCCTAGCAGCATGACTATGTAACATAGGTTAATCTAAATCTTCACTGTTATCTTTTAAAAAATGATAAAATCGTATTTTACTTTTAAAGTCCTGTGTGCCACTTAATCAATCAATCAATGTTTCATTTTCCTTACCTATTTTTGAAAACATATGATAAAAACATATCTCTTTTATTAGGAGTATAGTTTATAACCTACAAGATGCTTTGACACTGGTGACTATTAATATTTGTTGCATCAATATACATAAATTGCAGCCTCTATAATATATTTACAATGAGTTTTACAGCAGCTCAACTGCTTAGAGTAGAATGACTTCTTTAGTATTTATAAAAGTAGAAAATTTTCTCTGTTTCCAAAATATTTTACATTGCCCTCTATTATTTTCATTTTTCCAATGAAAATCTTTCTCTCATACCTCATGGGTCAACAGACTACTCATTTCTCCTGTTTTCATACTCCCTGGGTTAGATTATCCTGCTGTTTACTTTCCTATATTCAAAAAGGTAATCTTAACATCCTGATTGACCAAAGGATCACCTTGGTACATGTTTACCAACAGAACATTAACTATGGCTTCAAAACGGAAAGTGCATCATTTCCCTAAAGGGAAGAGATGCTTTCAATCACACATGAGCAGTCTGGATTTTGCTTGGGTAGGGATTGTACATCTAGAGGAACCTGAAAGGGCAAAGTATTTCTCATGCCAAATTTTATAGGATGCAACTGACCAATTAAAAAACAAAGGAGTCAGCATTTGTGTGTGTCCCTTCAGGAGGTATCATGTCAGCAAGTTATTCTTCATTGCAGCGTTTTAACACACCATTAAGCAGCATTCATGGTCAAACTGATGTTGCTGTGGCTTTTCTTTGCTGCTCCCAGTACCCTTGAACGCTATAGAAAAAAAAAGTCAATGATCTGATAATCATAGGAATCAACAAGGTTTATTTGGAGGAGTACTGGATGTGGAATTAGATTATTCAATTTTTCGACATGGTTAATCAAATAATATATGATAGCCATTGGAGAAATTCCAATTCAAGATTGTGAAATAGTGATAACATAGGCAGAAGGAAGAGACAGACATAAAAACAAGTGATTACAACCACATGCAGAAAGTGAGATATGGCAATATACTACAAATTGATCAGATTGTCAAAGATATTTATGGATCTATATTGTATCTGATTGGCTGTTGAAGTTTTTCCACTTACTTAACTATTATTACTCTAGAGCTTTTCTGCTAGTTGTCAACCAGATCAAAGTCTTTCTTTTTCTTTGCACATCTTATCCTGCACAAAACTAAGTTCTTACATCACTTATAAAGCCTTTATCTTAATTTATATCATAGTACTCTTAGTAAATGCTATTACAGTAGCACTGAGGGAGCAAATTTTAGCTGACAGAATTGTTATCTGGAGCAATTTTCTAAGCAAGTCGTCTGTGTGTGTGTATTTTATATATGAAATTAGGACAAATACAAAGTTTTACCATAGGTTGTAATTGGACTACATTTTGTATCCACTTCAATTCAGACTCAAATAATTAAGTCTGCTCAAGAAATTCCAAAATTAGCACTAAAGGCAAGCAAGCTGTTACTATTCCTAATAATCGCTACAGACTAATTGCTGCAAAAAAAAAGTTAAAATGTAACATCCAAATAAAAGTATCAGTAAACGATATTAAAAAGACAATTTTTAAACAAGTATGAGAGCATAATGAGCATTTCTTTTTCTACAGAGACAGGGTCTTGTTATTTTGCCCAGGCTGGTCTTCTATTCCTGAGCTCAAATGATGCTCCCACCTTGGCCTCCCAAAGTACTGGGATTACAGGTGTGAACCACTGCACTCAGCCAAATAATAAGCACATTTTTAAAGGTACCATCAGTTTCTACTATTTGTGAGCATACACTGCCTCTAGGAGCATTGGTACATTTCTAGGGAACCTTTATAAAGCAACCTTCATATAGTAAATTTCTGATTTTAGAAATTTATCTAAAAGAAAATTTGGAGATGCAGAAAACATTTTATACATGAATACTCTTTCAAAATAATATGAAATAATAATAGTGTAATAGTGGCAGCTGCTATTTATTAGATGCTTGTGGTATTGTATGATGTACTTTATAAAATCTAATTCTGATTGTTAAACCCTGGCAACCGTTATAATAGAATGATTTATATTCCTTTGGGGATATACTCCCTAATGGGATTTTTAGGTCAAATAGTATTTCTGGTTCTAGATCTTTGAGGTCATGTCCTTTGCAGGGACATGGAGGGAGCTGGAAGCCATTATCCTCAGCTAACTAACACAGGAACAGAAAACCAAACACGCATGTTCTCACTTATAAGTAAGTGGGAGCTGAACAATGAGAACAAATGGACAGAGGGAGGGGAACATCACACATTGGGGCCTGTCGGGAATGAGGAGGAAGGGAGAGCATCAAGATAAATAGATAAGTTTTCAAGGGCTTAATACCTAGGTGATGGTTTGATATGTGCAGCAACAACAGTGACACACGTTTACTTATGTAACAAATCTGCATGTCCTGCACATGTACTCCAAAACTTAAAAAAAAAAAAAAAAAAAACCTGGCCGGGCACGGTGGCTCATGCCTGTAATCACAGCACTTTGGGAGGCTGAGGCGGGTGGATCATAAGGTCAGTAGTTTGAGACCAGCCTGGCCAACATGGTGAAACCCCCTCTCTAAAAATACAAAAATACAAAATACTAAAAATACAAAAATTAGTCAGGTGTGGTGGCGAGCGCCTGTAATCCCAGCCACTCGGGAGGCTAAGGCAGGAGAATCACTTGAACCGGGAGGCAGATGTTGCAGTGAGCCGAGATCGCGCCACTGCACTCCAGCCTAGACAACAAGAGCAAGACTCAAAAAAAAAAAAGAAAAAGAAAAAGAAAAACCCTGGAAATCAAGTGTAGGTGACCACTGCACTCCAGCCTAGACAACAAGAGCAAGACTCAAAAAAAAAAAAAAAAAAAAAGAAAAAGAAAAACCCTGGAAATCAAGTGTAGGTAACCACATGTAAGCAATAAAGGAGTGCATTGTACATAGAAAACATACAAATCATAAAACGTACTAACATTTATCTTTTTTTTTAACCACAGTACTATCAGTTCTAAATTTCATTGACAAAAATACTCCTTGCAAAATTCTTTTGAAAGTTTACGTTTTAAACAGTCGCTGTGATTGAGATTTAATAACATAGATGTAATTTTCAAATTAGTTTTAAAATAATGTATTATTTAATATTTATTCTATTATTATAATACATAAAGTTAATTTTGTCAGTTCCCAGTTATATAGCTAGCCCCCAAAATACATGAATTCAGTGATGAGCATTTATTTAGAGAATAACTAACCTAATGATTTCAAATGGTTGAACTCAATTCAGGTTACGATTGGGTCTGCAGCCCTTGTGGTGCTACATATTCCTGTCTTTATGCACTAGATTAGAAATAAACAATGATACAGTGATTGTAAAGAGAAAAAAACAGAAGTAGACTTACTTTAATTCTGGCATTTTATATGTCTGTTGGAAATTCTTTCTTTCTTTTTTTTAAGTACACGCATTTGAAAGCTGCTAGAATTGATTCTGAAATAACAAAGGCATGGCCAATTTTGAATTTCTAGAATTGATTGTGCAAAGGAATTTTTATAATTTCTGCCAAATTTTTTCTTATGTTTAAATTTCTTCCTACATATTTGTGTATCCTTTCATATGAGATAAAAATTTCAAATTAATATAAATAAAAGGTGTTATTTGATAAATTATCAATAAAGATAACCTGACCAACTTGGCTATACTGTCTACTGAATGTGATGTCTTCTAATGAGAAGACAATTAAGCCTGAAACAAAATAATCAACATATTTGAAAAAGTTAAGGGTTAGAAACTTTAATGCTATGATTCATATTAATAGTCATCATTTATAATACCAGGCAAATAAGTAGCTCTGAGTTTCTTCCCTCTTTTCAAAAGCTATACAAAATATACCAAATTAATTATAAAATATTAATATATAACAAAAAAATTCTTTATACAGAAATTTTCATCTTTATACAGAAAATTTTAAAAATTTATTTACTGACAAAATTATGCACACACACACGAAGTACAATTAGGAAAAGTTTCACTGTTCGATTTTTTTTCTGAACATGATTATTTGTTTCATTTCCTGTTTATTTTTGAAAACAATTCTGCCATATAGAAAAGGGGGTATTAAAAATGATCCACTCCAGGTGACACATGCAGCAGGTACATGACTGCCTAGTAGGTCAAAGAGTAATTGAGGAATTGAGAAGTTACATGCTTGATTATCAATCAAGTTATATCAAATTTCATGCTTATAAAATGTAACAAGAATATTTATTTCACTGTGCTCATGTTAATGAAAGAAAAAGTTCTATAAACAAATGATTTGAAGTCTTCAAAGCAAATAAAGACAATATAAAATATATTTAACACTTCGATCTGCCATAACAAAATACCAGAGACCAGATAGCTTCATTCACAAAAATTAATCTTCCATGGTTCTGGAGTTCAAGATCCATGTGGCAGCAAGGTAGCTTTTATTTTGACGCCTCTTCTCTTGGCTTGTAGGTGGTCACCATCTTGCTGTGTGCTCAGTGTCCTCTGCTTTGTGCAAGTGTGAGCAGAGAGGGAGAGAAGAGAGCAAGCCCCCCAGTATCTCCTCTTACAAGGACACCAATCCCTTAATGAGGGCAGCCACCTCATGATCCCAACTAACCCTAACTACCTTCCAAAGGCCTTGTCTATAAATACCATCATATTGGGGGCTAGGGTTTTAACATATACATTTGATGGGGTAGGGGAGCCCAAACATTCAGTCCATAACATAAAATAATTCAGGAAAAACAGATTTATAATATACTTGTTCTGTAGTCAAAAGTATATTTTCAGCTTCAGTGAGGCAAATTAATATGCTATCCATTGTGGTTTCTGCAGAGGTCTTTGCTGATTAAAAAGAACACTCATACCTCTTTCTCAATCTAACAGTTTTCTGTAAACTTGATGTCTGTACCACATTGCTTTTTCACTCTGTTGTCTGAGGATATTGATTATACATGGCATGGCATGCTTAGTCATTATACTGAGGTTGAAAGAAAATTATGTTCAAAAATGACACAGCACATTACATATTCTTTACATTTGGTCAAGTATATTTGAGAATTAATTCTTCACAGATAATGCCCAAGGGCTTTGACAAAAGGAAATTGAATCATTGATGTTTTCTTCATTGTGGGGTGAATGCAATTCAAGCCGGTGAAGAAACCACGTTAGTCATGAAAAGCTCCCTAGGGTTGCCTATGCCAAAAGATATGTGACATATATGTACATTACTAAAGATATTTTATACTACTTATTTAGAGCATAAAAATCAAACTACAATTATTGGAATCAGAGTTTTAAGCAAAAGAGTTACTCTGTGACATCACTTTTCTGTCACTAATTTTGACAGTTCTGAACTTCTGAAACCAAACACAGCTGATCATGGAAAAAGCCCAAAGGCTTTTGAATCAAATGAAATTAAGCCTCAACACTGCTGGGAAGTAGATGCGTCTTAATGTTTTAGATTAGAAAAGAGTAACATGGAGGCTAAAACATGTTAAATGAATTGCTCAAGGCCACTCATTAAAAGCATCACTGGCCTTTCTAAGGTATTTTATCAGATGAAAGCCAGACTAATTCTGTGATTTTATTACACCCATTGTGCTTAGCTGGTTAGTAGATACTTTCTTTTATCTGGAAAAACTGTAGATTTATTACTCTTTTGTGTGCAGTCTTGAGGGGATGGAGCATGACAAAGGGGCACAAGGTTTTGCCTTACAATATTTGAAATGTCTAGAAACCCCAGATTTTTGTCTGGCTTTTCCTAATACTAATAGTATGTCTTCCAAATTAATGTACTTATGTTTATTGAAAATAAAATGATACTACAGAAAAAGTATGCAATGTGTTACTTTGTGGTTGATTCCCCTCTTCCCTTTATTTTGAAAAGCAGTTAGCTCTTTTCCTATAAGCCAGGAAATATTTTCATTCCTGTAATACATGAGAGAGGAATCGGGCCTAGCTAAGTTTTCATATTGCTCTTTGAGTGTATTTAAGTATGCTAGTAGTCAACTTTTATTAAAGTAATTTCTATTGGGTGTATTTTATGGCTTAGCAAAGAGGCAGTATTGGGGTTTTATTCATTGTGGCTTATAATAAAAGGAACTTGAGTGACATACCATAGAGAGGCGTACCATGATAAACTGGTACTTAGAAAACTAGACTAAATGTCTTGGAACACATTAGGAAACAATTTCCCATTAAATTTTGAAACCTTTCTCTAGGTTTAGTGTCTGTAAAAATAATCATCAGAGTTCTTCAAGGTTATTTTTTTTAAGACTTTGAAAGAGTTCCAAATAGGATGTATGTTTTTTTAATATTTTTATTTTGTAGCACCTGAATACATTTTTCAGTTTTCCTAGTCCAAAGTTAGTCATTACTGCCTTGCTAAATATAATCATGTTTGCTTGGACAATATTACAAATAGATTTTCAGAAAATTCCAGTGAAATATCAAGTATTTTGACTGACACACATAACTCGCTGTAACATTATTATGAAATGGACAGAAAGGTATGTTTTTGTAGCAGTGTAGTGGCAGTAAATCTCAATTCCTACAAAATTGGCCTTCCATTTCAAGCCTTAGTGTTAGAATTATTCTAATAATTTCTCCCATAGAACAATGCAGACTCAAAGGTATGATTAGAAATTTTACCATAATTTACAAGAATTAATATAATCTAATAATGTGTAACAATTTTGTATATTTCTACTCCGTGACATAATATTCCTAGGGAATATATCAGTCAAGCAGATTTATATATATCCTAATTCCAGTTTCCTAAGTGTCACCTAATTCTATCTGCCCCACCAAATTGGCCTTGGAAGCATTATAGTAACACAATATGTATGCAAAAATGCAATATACCAGCAATTTTACTCTTATAATACATCAGATTTAATGCCTCATCAGATTCCATCTTTACTTTTTGTTATTGCAGATGTTGTTCCACTTTTAAGAAATGTTTTATGTAATTAAAAAACACCAACTAGACATCCCCATTTAGCAAATATTTACATTAAAGAAAACAGAAAACTTTATTTGAGCATCTCTTATAGGAAAGATAATAGTCTTTTGGAACTGAAGCAAGTATTTTGAATTAATCTCATACATTGAAAGTAAAAATTCTTGTTAATTGTGTTTTCTGTATTTTTGAGTCATATGATATTGAAATATTATGACAGCAAATATTAATCAAATCTCAGCCAGGCATGGTGGCTCACTGTAATCCCAGCAGTTTGCGAGGCCAAGGCAGGTGAATTGCTTAAGTCCAGGAGTTCGAGACCAACCGGGGTAACACGGCGAAACACAATCTCTACCAAAAATACAAAAAAAGATTAGCCAGGCCTGGTGGCATGTCCCTCTAGTCCCAGCTACTAGAGAGGCTGAAGTGGGAGAATTGCTTGAGCCTGGAAGGTCAAGGCTGCAGTGAGCAGTGATCATGCAACTGCATTTCAGCCTGGGCGACAGAATAAGACCCTGTCTCAAAAATAAATAAATAAATAGTCTCATTTAATGCACAGAATGTGAAGCATTGTGAACTGGACAGAAAATTATCTTCAACTTTTCATTATTTTAAAGTTGGTAGACCAGGTGATTTGTAAGTCATGTTTTAACTGTGGTAATTTGCCAAAGGACTTTATAAATTAAACGGAAAGAATTTCATCTTTTGTCAGTAAACTTTGAACCATATTTTGATTATACAGTTGATTATCATTATTTGTGGTAGTTGGGTTCTGTAAAGCAAACAGTAGAAGCATTGCTCACAGAGAAAAAATAAGATTAGATTCCTATGAGCTTCTGATCATAACATTTCAACAACTGAGCAATATATAACCTTGTTTTATATGTATTTCTATTTAATACCACCTCATTGAATATATATTGTCAATTTTGAACTTTGAACTCATGGCCAGCTTTAACGCACGTCTGAAGATACTTTCTCCATAAGGCACATCACAGCCTTCTTGCACTTAGGAACACTTTGTAGAACTTCAGCACTATCACTGTTTTAAACACAAAAATCACTGACAAAAAGCACAAAGATGCAAAAAACATGACACCAAATGACTGCAAAAAGGTCATTTACATATAGTAGGAGAGCTGAAACAAAAAGACTGAGCATTCTTTTGTTCTACCTTAGTTGGAACATGTGTCCTAGGCAACTCAAATTTTCTGCCACTCTGCATATGTACAAGTCCACAAATGCTCATTAAAGCACGGCAGTATTGATTTTGGGGTTACAAATAAATTTTAGTAAGCATGACATTCTAAATACAGAATATGAGAATAATAAGCATTGATTAGATATACTTTGGAAGTTATGCGAGTGATTTTAGTGACTTTTGTCCTTTTTTTTAAACATTCATGTTAATTGAATGCATTTTTACATTCTATAACGATGTGATTCAAACCCTTATGAAGTGCTCTTGCTGATGCTAGTGCTAGTAGTGAAAAAACTGCCCCACGATCAATAATTTTGGAGTAAATGTTAAATGTTATAAAATACAAAGCCAAAGGCCACCTTGCTGCTCATTTGGAGAAAGAACCCTTTAATAATAGAAATGATAATAGTTAAAAAGAAGTATTTAAGCAACAACTTGCTATCATTATTGTATAACTGTGTGCTCTAAGACTGTCAATCCAATTTTATACTAATATCTATATAAAACTAATCTTGAATAATTTATTTTTTCACCTATGGGGGTTGTTCTGAAGTGCATGCCTAACATAAAATGCAACAACATTGGCCGGGCACAGTGGCTCACGTGTGCAATCCCAGCACTTTGGGAAGCCAAGGCAGGTGGATTACCTGAGGTCAGGAGTTCAAGACCAGCCTGACCAACATGGTAAAACCCCATCTCTACTAAAAATACAAAAATTAGCCAGGCGTGGTGGTGCATGCCTGTAATCGCAGCTACTTGGGAGGCTAAGGCAGGAGAATCGCTTGAACCCAGGAGGCAGAGGTTGCAGTGAGCTGAGATAGCACCACTGCACTCCAGTCTGGGCAACAGAGCAAAACTCCAGCTAAAAAAAAATGCAAAAACATTATAAATGCAAAAACAACAAAAATGCAAAAACACAATAGATATATATATATAATTATATATATATATCACTAAGTCATTTCTACGCTCTATAGCATATACATTTTGTCATTTTTCCATTTATTCATTCAGTAAATTTTTATGGGTTGTCAACTGTATTTCAACTATTACACAAGGCCTAGAAGATACAATGACAAATGAGACACCATACCTGTTTTTGTGAAGCACATAATCTAGTGATAAAGTCAAATAAGAAGCAAAAAATAATAAAAAGGTATTATGTACTTGTTTGCACAGGGATTCACAGAAGAGATACCTATTTCAGACTTGGTAGGGACAGAGTGAGAAGGGCAGAGGCAGACGTTTTGGAAAAGTTTCCAGAAGAACAGACATCTGAGCTAAGCACTGAAGAATGAGTAGAAGTTAGAGAGGCAATGATGATGTAATAGGGGTAAAGGAATGGCATGTTCTGAGCCAGAGGCTATGAAAAGACCAGAAGAACAAAAGAAGGTGAGCAAAACAGGGAAGCAGAAAGAAATGAGGCCGCAGGAATAAACTGTCTAAAGATCATAAAGAATTGTGCTTTCCTGATTGGTCAAAATACTTAAAATAATACAGAGAGGCATTGCTGAATTTTAAACAGAGAAGTGACATGTTGAGTGTGACAGTTTTAAAATATGGCCACAAAATTCTTTGGCACTTGTCCCTTTGAGTCTAGGCTTTATAACTGCTGGGCCAACAGAATACAGCAGACATAATGCTGTGCCAGTTTCCAGGAAGTTGCCCATCTGGGAAACTTCTTTCTTTTGGTATAGATGCTCTTAGAAACCAGCCACTGTCTTGAAAGAGTTCTAAGCAACCCTGGAAAGCCCATATAGAAAGAGGCTTAAAGTTCCTGGCCCTGAGCTGAGCTTCCAATCAGAACCAACTTGCCAGCCATGTAAATTAGCCATCTTGGAAGTTCTTATTTAGCCTTTGAGTGTTTCTTTTGACTCCGCATATAGTAGAGATGGTCCTTTCCCCCAAATTCTGGTCCAACTAGCAGACTTGGGGCTTAATAAATTATTATTGAGTTTAAGCCCCTGAACTTTGAGGTGGTTTGTCATGTAGCAATGGATGACTAGGACAATGGGACTGGTTTTTGTAAAGGTGACTGACATAGTTGTATTATGGAAGTATGATTGGAAAAAGCAAAACTAGAGATAGGGAAGTCACCTGGAAGTCCACTGAAAGATCCAGAAGAAAAGAGATGATGGCTAAAACTTAGGTGACTAGAGTTGGGAACACTTCCAATGTTGAACTGCACACATACCATGGGTAAATTCTATGGTAGGTAATTACACATTAATAAAATGTCTAAAAAATAAAAATAAAACACAATGTTCAGATTATGGCTTGAACGATTACATATATATGATTTTAATGTTCATGTGAGAATTCTATAAAGAAATGTATTCCTCCTTGCACTTTTGCTTATTTCCATGACATTGCAAATGGTTAGCTTGCCAGTAAAAATCTTAGCTAGGCTCCTTAATTAATTACCAATGTTACATACAATATTCCCACCCAACATACCTGCATTTAAGAATAACCATTCCACACAAAATTGAATTGTCTCATGTTTTACTTTTATAGAAGTATCAGTTTGAGAGAATTATGTTGGTAGGAGGTATTTTATAGCATATGCAAACCATTAACTGCTCTATTTATCCTAGGCTTTATTCTTCAGCCATGCTGCTAATGTGTGCTGAACTGTATCAGCCTCTCAGTTTCTTTCACTCAGTTGACTAAATTTGTTTTAGTCACAACTTACATTGAATGCCTTAAGCACTTCAACAAAGCATAACATTTAATTTATTTTAAAGATTTATTGAAAACATTATTTAATACATCATTCCAGTATTACCTATTTGCAAAATAAAACTTATATATCAAGAAAAGTTATTTACCTGATAAATCAGTTTGCATTTGTATATGTATAATATAAATTATGCATTTGACTAGATTTTCTTTGGCTACCAGGAAGTTTAGAGTGAAATTTGTGGCTCAGATCTTATAATTACATAGAAACTTATGATTTGCATGACTACATCCTTACTTTCAACCTGGTCTTGAGCTGCCATTTTAGGTATTATTTACCTAATTCTGATTTTTGTTTACTTTTCATGTTATTGGGTTATGTTAGAATTTTTGTGTTAGTTATTAAAAAACAAATATTGCTGGCATCAGTAGAAAAGGAGAATTTATAATAAAAAACTCAGGTAAGTATGGAATCTTTTAATTTGTTAAGCTTATTTATTTATTTATTTATTTGGTCTCTTATTCCTGCTCCTCTCTATGTATTTGCTGAATTTTGCCTAGATGTGGCAGGAAGAATATGCCCCCCTCATAGAGCCAAAACATTCATGCTACAGGTCTTATCATGTGAAAAATGCATCATTTTGTCTACTTGTGTTGTTTGTCTTTCTCTCTTTCTCTCTCTCTCCCTTACCTACCCTTGCTTCACACTTACTTACTCACTTTTACTCTCCCTACCAATTCCTAGATTTCTAACAGAGACTTGACTTGGATCAGCTTGGGGAAATTGCTCACCTCCAGTGCTAAATACAAAGGCCAGAAGGTTGTGGGTCAACCAGGAAGCTCAGTGGGCAGATGGGCATTTCAGAGCCAGGCAGACATGCCAGATGATGTCTACCTCAGCATTCAATAAGGTCCTTCAAACTCTTTGCAGAAAAGCTTATCATTGTAAGGAGGCATTGGTCCCCTTACAACCTAGGAGGTATATAACTTTTATCATTTCCATTTTGCAGATAAGGCATGAGGAGTTTGTGACTTGATATATACAGGAATTAAGTAGCAAAGCTGGAATTTTAACTGAGATTATCTTGTTCAAGTCTGAGATTTAGCCACTATACGACACTTGTTTCTATGGAAGGGAAGAAGAATGAGGAAGTTCTACATAGTGCACTGCCCTCCTCATAATGCATTATCTAGAAGAGTTGACAGTTACATTTAGATAATTAAATAACCAACACAGGGCTTTCATACATCCATTGTTTCAAAATTAAATTGTTAGTGCGGCAATACTTGTACTTTCCCAAGAAAATACATTTAATATATGAAATTATTTTAAGAGATATGGCCACATTTTTCTAAACTTTTATTTTTCGTAAGATGTAGTCAGAATCAACATTGTTCCTCCCCCCATTTCCACCCCCCAAATTAATGTTTTACAAAAATAATCTAATAATGCATATTTGTATAATGTTTACATAACTGTTAGTAACTAAAAATAGAAGAAACACTCCAAACTAAGGTACAGCATTTAATTTTAATATAAAATTTTGACATGTTTGGTATCTCATGATAAGGTCACCATAACAAATGAGAAGGAATTATACATTTTACTTTAGTTCCTTTTTACTTTGCATTTAAATAAATGATTCAAGAATCAATATTCATTCATAATTTCTGAGGGCCTATTATGTGCCAGGTTCTAAACTAAGAGCAGAATAGTTACACATGCTATACATTTTGAAATAATAAAGAATCTTTCAAAATAGAGATTAAGATTCAATTTTTCAGATGAGGCAAAATTACACAGAAAATTCAAGTTGCTTCTGAAAATCATAGACCAGAATCTGAGTTTCCTTCATCCTGACAAACATTTTATTCTACAGTGCTCCATGAAAATCTAAAAGCTGCATTTCTAAAAATCTTCTTGGTAATTAGAGCCTGATCAAAATTGTCATTATTATAAACTGTCTACCTCTCAAAAGAGCTATATATGTGTGAAGGCTGACCAACTGTTCACTACTTCACTTAGGACAGGCTGGGTCAAAACTATGATAATTGATAGATACAGGATGAGGCTGCATACCTAATGGAAATGTTAAGCACAAAGCAAATTCTGTCAACATAAATGATTGGTTCTTTAAATGGCAGCATAGTTTAAGGATGACATACTGAATCAATCCCTAACTAATTGAAAAATTAATTAGTGCCTGTCACTTTAACTCTGAGTATTTTTAAGCTTGAGTGTGAATATAGTTAACCAGCTTCCTGCAAGAAGCCAGTTTGAAAATGCAGTGCAACTGTTGCCTAAATTTTTCACAAGATAAGATATCATCCTTTGTGGTCTTACGTACCTTAAGGCTTAAAAATCCATCAACCCACTAATATCTATCAATGACACACTAGTAAATTGTGTCATTGTTATTATATTTCTTTTATTGTATGTCTTGTAAATTTAGCTATCGCTGCTGGCCTCATTAGGGTCTATTAGATTTATTAATCCTAGAAAGATAATAAAATGTGTTTAAATGTGTTTATGTTTACTATTTTCCCTAAAGCTAAATGTTGAGTATTTTAATATATTGAATATGCTAAAGGATCAAAAAAAATAATGATAATGACTTCTTTAAAAGACACAATTTATACATCTATTACTTATTATTATAGCTCCTTTAATCATCATGGAAGTGAAGTCCAAGAGTCATTCTATCAGAGATAAGGACTCAACATCTACTGAGTACCTACTAGTAGCCATGCTGTATATTGATGTTCTGTGCTTATCCTTCAATACGGCCTTATGAAGTGGATATTATTATCTCCATCCAGCAGATAACAAATAGATAATCTAAGAGGCAAAGCTTTTTGTTAAAGGCCCCATAGCCAATGGGGTATTAAGTATATGCAAGTCTGTGTTCTTTCTATACACTAGACTCTATCACATTTGTAGATGAAATATGAGAACAGACAATTCAGAAATATGGAAACATAATTAGTAAATAAACAGAAAATAAAATGCTTATTCGTGGGAATGGAATAAATGTAAATCTAAATAATTATAATATATCATGTGTATTTGTAAAAGAAATATTGACTTAAAATGTTAATACGCAAAGCTGATGAAAATATGATAACACATGCCCAATCCTACTCTGCCTGAGCAACAGTAACATATTACAGTATTTTAGAAAAGTGTTTGGAATTATGTACCACTAGTCAAAACACATTTATTCATCTTAATTCTATGATCTATTTCTGAAAATTTAGGCTGAGAAAATAATACAAAATAGGAAATCTGTCTTTATATAAAGATATTAATCATCACATATGGAAATAGTCATGTAGATTATTATACATCCATTGGATAGAATATTATGCAAAATAATATGGTTTGGCTCTGTGTCTCCACCCAAATATCACCCTGAATTGTAATACAAATTGTAAGGCCAATCGTAATTTGCATTTGTAATCTGAATTGTAATTGTTGAGGGATGAACCTGGTGGGAGGTGATTGGATCCTGGGAGTGGTTTTCCTCATGCTGTTCTTGTGATAGTGAGTGAATTCTCACAAGATCTGATGGTTTTATAAATGGCAGTTTTTTCTGCTCTCTCTCTCTCCTGCTGCCATGTAAGATGTGCCTTGCTTTCCCTTCACCTTCTATCAGAATTGTAAGTTTCCTGAGCCCCTGCCCCAGACATGTAGAGCTGTGAGTCAATTAAGCCTCTTCCCTTTACAAATCACCCAGTCTCTGGTAATATCTTTATAACAGTGTGAGAATGGACTAACACAGAGAATTGGCACTGGGAGTTGGGGCACTGATGTAAAAATAACCTGAAAATGTGGAAGCAACTTTAAAACTGGGTGATGGGCAGAGGTTGGAACTGTTTGGAGGGTTCAGAAGACAATAGGAAGATGTGGGAAAGTTTGGAATTCCCTAGAGGCATGTTGAATGGTTTTGACCAAAATGCTGATAGTGATATAGACAATGAAGTTCTGGCTGAAGTTGTCTCAGATGGAAATAAGAAATTTATTGAGAACCGGAGTAAAGGTCATTCTTGCTCTGCTTTAGCAAAAAGGTCAGTGACATTTTGCCCTTTCTCTAGATATCTATGGAACTTTCAACTTGAGAGAGATGGTCTGAAATTGGAACTTATGTTTCAAAGGGAAGCAGGGCATAAAAGTTTGGAAATTTTGCAGCCTGACCATGTGATAGAAAAGAAAAACCGATTTTCTGGGGAGAAATTCAAGCCAGGTGCAGAAATTTGCATAAGTAATGAGGATCCAAATGTTAATCACCAAGACAATTGGGAAAATAGCTCCAAGGCATGTCAGAGACCTTCATGACAGCCCCTCCCATCAGAGGCCCAGAGTCCTAGGAGGGAAAATGGTTTTGTGGGCCAGGCTCAGGGGCATGTCACTCTGTGCAGCCTCAGGACTTGATTCCCTTATCTTAGCTACTCTAGCTCCAGCCATGGCTAAAAGGGGCTAACATACAGCTCAGGCCATTGCTTCAGAGGGTGCAAGACACAGACTTTGGTGGCTTGCAGGTGTTGGGCCTATAGCTACACAGAAGAGAAAAGTTGAGCTTTAGGAACCTCCACCTAGATTTCAGAGGATGTATGGAAATGCCTGGATGTCCAGGCAGAAGTTTGCTGCAGGGACAGATCCTTCATGGAGAACCTCTGGTGGGGCAGGGCAGAAGGGAAATATGGGGTTAGAGCTCTCACACAAAGTCCCCACTGGGGCACTGCCTGGTGGAGCTGTGAGAAGAGGGCCACCATTCTCCAGACCACAAAATGGTAGATCCACTGACAGCTTGCACCATACATTTGGAAAAACCTAAGGCACTCAATGCCAGCCCATAAAGGCAGCTGTGGGGGTTGTACCATGCAAAGCCACAGGGGTGGAGCTGCCCAAAACCATGAGAGCCTACCCCTTGCATCAGTGTGCCATGGGTGTTAGAGGTGGAGTCAAAAAAATTCTGGAGCTTTAAGATTTACTGACTGCCAGCTGGGTTTGGACTGGGTTTGGACTTCCATGAGGCCTGAAGCACCTTTGTTTTGGCCAATTTCTCCCACTGTGTCCCCATTGTATCTTGGATGTAACTAACTTGTTTTTGATTTTATAGACTCATAGGCAGAAGGGATTTGTCTCAGATGAGACTTTGGATTTGGACTTTTGAGTTAATGCTAGGATTAGTTAAGACTTTGGAGAACTATTGGGAGGGCATGATTGTGTTTTGAAATGTGAGTACCGAGATTTGGGAGGAGTCAGGAGCAGAATGATATGGTTTGATGGTGTCCCCATCCAAACCTCATCTTGAATTGTAATTGGAATTTTAATCTCCAGGTGTCAAGGTAGGGACCTGGTGGGGGGTGATTGGATCATGGATGGTTTTCCTCATGCTGTTCTTGTGACAGTGAGTGAATTCTCACAAGATCTGATGGTTTTATAAATGAGTTTCCCCTCTTCTGTCTCCCTTTCCTGCTGCCATGTAAGGTGTGCCTTGCTTCCCCTTTGCCTTCTGCCATGATTGTAAGTTTCCTGAGGCCTCCACAGCCATGCAAAACTGTGAATCAATTAAACCTCTTTCCTGTAAAAATTATTTAGTCTCTGGTAGTATCTTCATAGCAATGTGAGAACGGACTAATATGCAGGTCTTACAATTATTACAAAAAGTATCTTATTATTATCTTTAAAATATTATTATAAAGTAAAAACATCTAGATAAAATATTATATAAGAATTGTTATCAAAATTGTATAAATATAGATAAAGGAAAAAAGATTGTATGGAAGTAACCAAAATTTCAACCAGGGTTGATGTTACCATGAATTGTATGTTTCCTGTATATACTATACACTTTATTTAAAAAAATGCTAAAAGAAAGAATACCAGAAGTCTGTAACTAAGCCTGCAAATCAAAGTGTAGAATAATATTTGGGTGCAGTCAATTCCTAAAAACAATTAGACAGCATCAATTATTTTGGAGAATGTATATATTTGACATCAGCAGCAATGGTTTTCTTATGATGATAAAGCTTGACAAGATCAATCTAGAAGGAATATTTCCATCAATTAGTGGGTTTTGTTCACCAGCAATTGTCTACCAAATGAGATCATGTATAGAAAAGGGCTTGATTAGCTCTGGCATGTACATATTATATTATTTTTGCTATTATCAAGAAAAGAATATATGGACAATATATACCTTTTGGGATCCAGATCTACTCAAGCTTGTTATCAGGGTGCTGTTCTATAAACTAGATTTTTTTTTTCTTATTATACTCAGTGAACACATGTCCTTCTGTATGCTTGTGTCATATTTTTTCTCCTCTATACATTATTCTTGAAATAATCACACTGAGGGAGGACATGGAAACTCACTTTTGTATTAGGTTGGTGCAAAAGTAATTGCAGTTTTTGCCATTGTATTAATTTTGTGAATAGTAAGAATCAGCAAGAATCTGTAAAAGATTATAGAGTGAAATAGTAAGTATTAATTACTTACTATTATAAAATCTAACAGTCACAGGATATTCATACAGAAATAAGTTCAAAATGCAATCATGTCCAGGTGCAGTGGCTCACACCTGTAATCCCAACACTTTGGGACGCCAAGGTGGGCAGATCACTTGAGGTGAGGCATTCAAGACCAGCCTGGCCAACATGGTGAAAATCCATCTCTACTAAAAATATAAAAAATTGGCTGGTCATGGTTGTACATGCTTATAATCCCAACTACTCAGGAGGCTGAGGCAGGAGAATCATTTGAACCCAGGAGGCAGAGGTTGCAGTGAGCTGAGATGGCACCATTGCACTCCAGTCTGGGTGACAAGAGTGAAACTCCTCTAAAAAAAAATGCAATCAGGTCTTTAAATATTGTATTAAAGTGCAGTTTTTATATAACAATTATTTTGTCAATTTAAAAAGTGTTTAAATCATTTTCTGCTTCAAAATATTTAATGTAGTTTTAAATTACTACACCAAGTATTTCCCATATCAATACTGTTCACTGATATATCATCTACATATTTCATAATGGATATCAGGTAAAATATTATGTATCTTTAATCAACTAAATTTAAGACTTCAAATGTTTTTATTGAGATTCATTAAACTGACAAAATTTAATAAACAGAATGCAATAAATAGTACTTTCCAATATAAAATAAATGGGAGGAGCTTTTGCATAACATTTACTGTTTATCTCATAATGACTTCCACTTTTCTTGCTTGTTTTTCAATCAGATTTATTCTGCTTTCTCAGGTGAGTTAATTTGCCCCTTCAAATTCACAGACCATGTCTACTATCTCCAGACTTCCCACCATCTTTCCCCATCTTTGTTGCTTTTGTCTAAAGGGATAATAGGCTTCTTGGAAAAACATTTTTTAGGTGACATGGGTTTTACATGAAATTGCTGGGGAACTAGGGAAAGGTGGCATATGTGGGCATATGTTGGTTTTGAAATGATTTCAAGACTGTAAAGCAGAAGGAAATCTAGCACTTTCAGAAATAGCAAAGGAGAGAGATTTCTGTAGATATCTGTAACTGTTCATATAATTTTGAATTTTCTATTTTTCACACTTTACAGGGATCTCAAATTTGTACATGATTGTCTTTTTGTGGCATTTGTTGCAGCCCAAAGAAGTGCTCATTGTTATCTCAGTACATAACATCCTTGATAATTCTTTAGAGATGCATCACTCAGTAGGAATCAGTTACCATTGGACACTAATAAGCACACAGCAGTCTGAAACAGAGGAACATTAACACAACAGCTTAGGAAATGTAAGGCAGCCTGATTCATAATATATCTGATTCAAGCTATTGATGCATAATGGGCACAAAAATAAAATCTGTGCCCTTTACTATTAAGAACAGAAGCCTGGCAAACCCCTTCCAAATAGCCACTCTATGTAGAATGTACACATGCTGTTGCTTTTTCTCACATGCATATGAAGAGTGAGAAGTTTAAAAGACTAGAGGGAAAAAAAGCAATACCTCAAAATTATGTATGTGACAATATGTCCTTTGGTAAATCTACTTGTGAAAGATAAAAAAGATGTTTTAGAAAAACAAAGCCCATGCCTGGCTAAACGAAGCAATGATCCTGAAAGATCATTGCCTCATTTCCCTTTGTGTTTCTACTGTGCTAATGCATGTCAAGCATTTAGAAGAGTTTCTAGCACATAGAAACTTTTTTTTTTTTTTTCGGAGAGACAAGGTCTCACTATGTTGCCCAGGCTTGTCTCAAACTCCTGGGTTCAAGTAATCCTCCTTCCTCAGTCTCCCAAAGTGCAGAGATTACAAGTGTAAACCATCACACCCAGCCCAGAAATATTTAATAAATATTTGCTACTACTATGGTGGCTGTGGCTACTGTTGCTGATGCTATGGCTAGTACTACTATTGACTACAAAATTGTAATCTCTAGTGCAAAGTAACCAAATAATCCACCTTTGAAATCAGGAAATCAAAACAAGACTTCAATCTATATCATTTACTAGTTGTGTGGCCTTGGGAAATTAAAATAACTTTTGGAACCTCCCTTCCAAAAGTTATTTTGGAAGGTCCTCCTCCCTGTCTTGTCCTTCAAATAAAGGTATTAATAATAATAGTTCATGGAATTGTTATTAGAATGTCATGAAATTAAGTGTGATATATAAATACAATCAGTTATTAACATTCTACATATTACGTTGCAGATTTAAAATTAAATGGTTCTTTCTGTCTTTTATTGGGGCTAATTTTGATGTGACAATTTCTAAATTATTACCACATGAGTATAAGTCACAGGATACAATATAGTCTTTCTAGCATCACACTGTATGAACTTGAAAATAAATTCCATCTGTTCTCCTCCAGCCCCCTCTCCTTCACAAACAGCAATGTACTTACTCATTTGTGCTACCTGGCTGCTTGGTTACCAAAATAAATGTATTAGCAACATCAGATTTGGTTAAAATACTTCCCTTCTCAGGGAATGTATAAATGAATTTGCATAAAAATAGAACTGGCATACAACAGTTTCGCAACAATAGATACTCTTCTATCCACTTATCATAAACTCTGGAGGTCTTTGCCTTGCATGCGGCAATTCCAGCAGTTAATCCCTTAGGCAAAATGCATTTGCTGCACATCTATTATATACTCAAACATAGTTTTAGCAACAGTATGAATATGAAATTAAAATGTTCCTGTCTGCCCAGGCGTGGTGGCTCACACCTGTAATTCCAGCACTTTTGGAGGCCGAGGCAGGCAGATCACGAGGTCAGGAGTTCGAGACCAGCCTGGCCAATATAGTGAAACCCGTCTCTACTAAAGACACAAAAAATTAGCCAGGTGTGGTGGTGGGCACCTGTAATCCCAGCTACCCCAGGTGCTGAGGCAGGACAATTGCTTGAATCCGGGAGGCGGAGGTTGCAGTGAGCCAAGATCATGCCATTGCACTCCAGCCTGGGCAACAGAGTGAGACTCTGTCTCAAAAACAAAAAAAAATGTTCCTGCCCTTGAGGACCTTACAGCTCCATTGTTAAAGCAAGGTATATTTTCACAACAACAACAACACAACAAAAATTAAAATGAATTTTGTTAATTTCATAGAGCCCAGAAGGCAAAGCCAATTATATGAATTGATGGGGGAATAAATCATCAATAAATTGATGAAGCAGAATAAATCTGAAGTATTCTGAAAGTTTTGAAAATATTCACAAAGATCTAAGTCTAAATTTAAAGCCTGAATCACTACTTTGAAAAATCTGTCTTCTTTCTCCTCTTCTCTTTTTCTCTTTGACCACTTTACTTCAAAAACATTACCACCAGGCAACTGCTCAAATTGGATAAATTGCTATAGAGACATTTGATATGTGGCCCCAAAATGCTGTTTCCTACTTCATTTGATGATGCTTAGCATTTGGTTTTCAGTTGAGATTCCTTCTAAGTTCATACCTTCAGCATCAAAACTAATACTTTTATTCCAGCAAGTAGACAGATAAATATGTTCACCTAAGTATAGCTGGCTCTATATAAATAGACTCTTTATATATGACCCTATAACCTAAACACCCTCTTAGTATTAATAGTTATCTTTCTTTGTGATTTCTCCTCTTTGAGGATTTCTTGCTTTGCTTTTTGGTGCCCCAGAAGACTCCCTTGGGATTTGCTCTCAGTAAATAATTATGTCAAAATTCTCTGACTGTGAGATTATTTATTCATTGGAGATTATTTACGCTCTCATGGCCAAACAGAGTATGGCTAGAATGCAAGGGAGGTCTTATTTCCTTACTGTTCTTTCCACGCCATTGTGATTTTTCCTTCTCTCAGTAAGCCTTTATCTTTTGAGGTGCCTGCCATCTTAGGCTACCTTTTCCACAATTCTTTACATTATCTACCAATTTTTAGATCATAACTCCACATTTAGCATTTTTCTCAACTAACTCACACCCTTTCTTTCATTACAACTCAGCTAATTTCAAGATCTAAGTGAGTTTTAACAACTACCTATAGGTGAATGATGCTAAATCCATATTCTAGCATCCTTCTTTCTCTTAAACTCAGGAATAATTCCTCCTCTTGGATCTATTCATTCCAAACCATTCTGGAACTCTGAACTGTAGATTTTCTTGCCTTCTTCTTGTATCTGAGTTTAAAAAATATCTGTGTGTGTTTTTCCCCTGTAGCATGTAAACATTGTCAATTATCTGATATTTTCCCCAGAAAAGTTTTTAATCAATTTCCCTTCATAATTTGCTGCTTGCTTCTGTCCTCTTTACTAGCAACTTCTTTAAGAAAGAAGTTTCTACGTCTACTTCTTCACCACATTGCAATTTGTCTCCTAATAGTAAACTGTACTGAAATTTCTGGAATGAAAGTCAGCAGTGGCTTCTTATTGGTCAAATTCACACCTATCTTATGTTCTTATCTGTTTCTACATCTGGTTCATCACTGCCTCCTCTTCCCTTCAATTCTTATGTATCAATTTTACCCAGGAGGAGTCGAACACCATTAGTTACTAAACAGTCATTTCCTGTCTCCTTACCCTCACTGGCAAATCCCATTGCCTATAACAAAGGCTGAAAATGAATGTCATTCTCTTTCCTGAAGCTCCCTTAAGATTTTTGTGGCTTATGGTGAGTTCCTTCCAATGAGGCAAAGAAAAATCTTCTACCAAGTCTTCTCAAAAACACTTACTCCACAAATAGAAAGGGAGATGAAAGATTAAAACTCACATCCATTCTATTGTTCCTTGCTATATGTGGACTGCTTGTACAAGTAAATGATGCTTGCAGCTTTGGGAACCATTTTTTGACAATAAGGTCATAGGTTAAAAAAAAAAGGTGAAAAGACCCTTAGTCCTTGATGACAGTGAGAGTGACCAAATCAACCCTGCAATTGCTGACCTGCTGATTTCTTGTTCTAAAAGAATAAATACATTTTTTGGTAACTCACTTTTAATTTTTTGTTACCAGTCCTCTTCTCAATTCATCTCACCTTTAATCCCATTTAATCTTTTGGCTCCAACTATAATACACTGCATGTGACACAGAAAGCACGCAGTGACCTGGCACGCAGTTGTCTTATCTTCAAGATACCTTTCTATTTTCTTCTGGATAAAATACAAGCTCTTTAGCATGGCAGAAAGGTTCTGTCTCAAGTTGACCCTGTATTTTGACCACATAAACTTTGTGTGTCTTTGTCTATGCTGATAGCCTTGGGTTGTTCTTCCTGCCCCTTCCTGTTCAGCTTTGTGAAGTCTTGTTACAAGTCAAATGCCAGCTACTCTGATAACCCTTGCTTTCTGCTGGAGGCACTTAAACACTCCCTCCTCCATGTTTGTGGCATCTGTTCATACCTTTATTATAGCATTTATCAACTTATATGGCAATGATTTGTTTACCTGTCTCTCTTTACACTGTGTGTGCCATGAGAAGAACTGTTTCTTATCTAAGTGCGCCCAGATCCCAGCTCACTGTCTGGCACAGAGTGGAAACCCAATTAATTATTCTGTTATGAGTAATGACTCTTGCTCATTAGTTCCTCAGGAGCAAAAGTCAGATAATAGCCTGATTTTTATTTCCTTTTAAATTCTGAAAAGATGACAGTCCTAAAAAGCATATATTGTGAGATAACAACAAGAATATTGGCTGAAATTGTGCCACATATGTATTAGAAAACATTAAACATAGCCAATGTTTCAATACATCATGTTAATTAATTACAACAGCCATATTTTTACAATGTCAGTAAGGGATATTGCTCATACTTTACTATCTCATTGCAAATATGTAAGCAAGGCAAACATCTATCAGAGGATAATTTCAATTATATCATTAACTTTCTATGTTAATATAGTTTTTCCTCTGGGAATCTCTCAAATAGAATCCCTAACTTTTCTCTGGCAAAACCAGAGCCACCCCTCTCCTTGTGGCATTATTTTGCTTCACAACTCTTGCAATATGCCACTGGAGGAGGACGTGGTCATCATTTCTTTCTTCCCTGGCCAGTCAAAAGGTATATCCATCATATGCCCCCATGTTTTCCTGCAGATGCCTCCTCTGATTTAGAGGGAAGATGGCAGGGTAGAAAGAGGGATGCTCACTTAGCTCTAGTACCATGTTTTGTGGGTAAAGCAAGACTTTGAGTCACGCTTTAACGTTCAAATGAAAGAGTCTTCTCATGATTATCTGGATCCCTAACAAAGCTTAACAATTTTCATGCACTTCCATCACTGAACCCCTGTTTTTGAAGTGAGTTTTTGTACTTTCCCACAAAGTCAGGTCATTTCTCATCAAGCCAATTAGTCATCTTTCTCGACTTCGTTGTGTAAAGTACAAATGATATTGGCTCCCATAATTGTCACTTAACAGCTTTATTCCTTTGAGGAATGTGAAAAGTGATTTCCAAGCTTTGACTAACCTATGCCTGCACTACTCACAAGAGCAGTAAGAGAGGTTTATCTCCTATTTTCTATGTAAGATGAAAACAAATTGAATATCTGATGATAGACCACACTGAAATTTCACTGCAGAGCACAGAGCTAGAACCAGGCACCACAACTATCAGCTCAAGATAGTTTGGACAGAAAAAAACAAGCCAAACCAAACCAACCAAACAAACAAACCAAAAACCACTCTAGGTAAACATAAATACCTCCACAAACAAAATTTTCAGAATGTTGCAACAAAGCCTGAAATATAAACAATGAATAAATGCTTGTTGAATGGATGCATAAATGAATGGGATTTTTTTTTTTTTTACTTTTTAAAAATAACCATTCTGATTGGTGTTAGATGGTATCTCATTGTGGTTTTCCACAAAGACCTAAAAACAGAAATACCATTTAACCCAGCAATCCCATTACTGGATATATACCCAAAGGAATATAAATCATTCTATTATAAAGACACATGCATGCATATGTTCATTACAGCCCTATTCACAACAGCAAAGACATAGAATCAACCTAAATGCCCATCAGTGATAGACTGGATAAAGAAAATGTGGTATGTCTACACCATGGAATACTATACAGTCATAAAAAATAATGAGATCATGTCCTTTGCAAGGACATGGATCTGGAGACCATTATCCTTAGAACATTAACACAGGAATAGAAAATCAAACAGTGCATGTTCTCACCTCTAAGTGGCAGCTAAATGATAAGAACCCATGGTCACATAGAGGGGAACTATACACACTGAGGCCTTTCAGAGGGTGGGAGGCGGGAGAGGATCAGAAAAAACAACTAATGGGTACTAGGCTTAATACCTGGGTAATGAAATAATCTGTACAATAAACCCTCATGACACAAGTTTACCTATATAACAAATCTGCACTTGTACCCCTAAACTGAAAATGAAAGGTGAAAATGTAAATAAATTAAAAAATTAAATTAAAAATTTAAATAGCTAACAGGTAATAGGAAGATACTTGTCAACCAGTACAAAGTTTCAGTTAGACCAGAGGAATAAGTTCTGGGGTTCTATTACACAGCAAGGTGAGTATAGTTAATAATAATGTATTATATATTCCAAAAGAGCTAAAAGAGAAGATTTTATGTGTTCTTACCACAAATAAATAATAAATAAGTGAGGTGATGGATATGCTAATTATCCTGGTTTGATAATTTCATGATGTATACATGTATTGACACATCACATTGTACCCCATAAATCTACACAATTATTATTTGTCAGTTAAAAAATCTGAAAAAATAACGTATTATGGTTTTTCTCTCTTCGTAAAATCTTGGTTAAATCTAAAAAGTAAATAGTTTCATTCCAAAACTGCTCAATATTAAGGAATGTTCAATTTGGATTTTCAAAAAAATGGGCATCCAGGATAATATTAACTAACAATCTACATATGAAGTTAAATACTTGAGAATATTTTATGAGACCGTTCTTCATTAATAATGTTAGTCTGAGAGAAGTCCAGAAGCACCACATCTTTTATTCCTCACGTAAAATTCTCACTAATTTGTGCCAAATAGCAAATACATAATGAAGATTCCTCCCCAACCCCCAGTGTTTGGCATACAATTTAGGAGAAAAGTCCAAAACAGGCCTTCCTTTATTTTTTGCATATACATCCAGACTCATAGGCATCTCAAAGAACACTACATAAACAAATAAAATTTAAAACAATAAACCTGAAAAGATATAAAATATGCTTTTCTTCCTTCAAAGGAATCTAAATTCATTTAGAGGAAACATGAATCAGGCTAGAGAATACTTGGGATGACAAATACTTGGTGACACATGGGAGCATTTCTCAGTTCGCTACCATGATTGTACTAACAAATGAGATACTTAGCAGAGTGGAACAAAATTAATGTAAACTTTATAATATAATGGATAAAGAATATGTTTATTGATATTATAATATCAAAATGCATTTGCTTATTGTAAACTAAGAAAGGCAGATTTATATTAGAAATTTGTCCAAGGTATCTAGAAACCTAGCCGTGGTAGGGGGACATTCTCTTAATGGAATATGAATTCATTTATACTTTTAAAAAATACATATATGTAGTTTGACGGGAAATGTCTGATGAAAGAGAAATTTCAATATCATAAACATTCGTTTTTCTATCTTCTCACTATAGCAACTTTGCAAAACACCTGCCCTGTTTTCAATCATGATTTTTTTGCTCTGTGAAAGTGAGGTAAGAGAGCTTTAGCAAATCATGTGGAGATTGCTTTTTATCTGCAGGGATTGGGATGAAAGACCACTGTTAACAGCTCATTTTTATGAGCATACACGGTCTTTTAAGCAAGCACCCGTTTTCACTTCTTTGCCTTCTAATTTGGATCATTTCACAGCTCTCAAAGAGTTACCTGTGTAAGCCTTCCCTTATCTAGAAATGGTTGCCACTAACGTCATGAATAGGCGAATAGTCTCCTATAGCCTACAACAAACACCTCACCTCTAAGGAAATGAATTACCCCCAAATTAGTGCAATGTTTTCATTTTTATTCTTTTTATATTTCCACCATCTGAGAAAAACTGTCCTTTAAAATACCTTGAACTTGACTGTTTGAAGGAAAATCTGAGCCTGCAATTGGTCTACACAGTTTTTTCCAAATAAAATTATCTTTCATCATGGAAGTTTATTACTGTGAAACTTTTATCATTATATTACTAGCAAAAGAAAATAATTTGCTACTTACTGGAAGGCAAAACTCATCAAATTATGTCAAGATGGACTCAGGTCTCCTATAAAAAACCACTAAGGGTTTCAAGTTAGGTGACTGAAACTGTTAGTGGTAATTTTAGGTAACACTTAGGTAATTTTCACTTTAGAATATTAACATCTATGTATGTGTCATGGGACCCATTTTATATTAAAGAGAGTTTGCTGGGTCATCAGTATCAACAGCGCATATTAAGAACTACAGAGGAGAGAGGATTCTGGGAAGATGGCAGGGGTGGTAGTGTAGTTATTTAATTTCTCCAAATCCCCACATAAAAAAAGAGCATTTAAATAACAAAACCAATAAAACAGGGTCAGCATTTAAAGCAAAATAGATGGATAGTTAACTCATGAACCCCAGAATATGTGGTGTGCAGACAAAGGGCCAATAGACTTTAAAATGCATGATATCTCTATATCTGCAGGAGGAAGAGGAAGAAAGCAACAGGGTGGGATCTTCGGGGACTGAGAGCAGGAGAAAGTTAAAATCATCAGTGGAGCTCACTGGAAAGCAGGGACCGGTAAGGGCAAAGCCGATGAAACTGCGGCGAGTTTGTGAGTGCCACCCTTCCCTGAAAGGAGGACCAAACAATCTGGAACCAAAAACATCTGTTAAATCTCAGAACTCACCCACCAGGCCTCCCCTCCCAAAGAGGAATGCACATTAAAGAAAAATAGCTGGGAGGGAATCAAAATTCAACAAGACAGAGAAAACAAAAAGAAAGGGCGGGGTGGGGGGAAAGCCCAGACCAAATCTCAGAAAGCACCTTCCCCAATTTTTAAACACAACATAAGACAACAGAAGAAGCTCTGTAGGTTCCATAAGCTTTCCTAAACCCCACCTTAGGAAAATCCACTTCACATAAACATGAGCAACAGAAAACGATTAAGGCCATATTTCTCAAGGGGTTATAATAACAAAAAAGGGGAAAAAGTGAAATAATGTACATGTAGATAATAAAAGCATGCCAAAAAGTATACCCACAAAACAGAACAAAACTGTAACCTACTGTTTCAAAGCTAGCTAAGAAACATTAAGAAAATGTTATAATACATTAAAGAATAACATAAATTAGAACTAGAAAAGCTTAAAAGTGATATCCCAAAATTTTGGAAATAATTAAAAATTAGAGAAAAATTCCAAAAATAAAAAATAAACTAGAAATAACACAATAGAGAATAAACACAACAGATGATGTTTTGGTAAAAGATGAAAAGAGAGTAACTTTAAAAATCAAAAAGTAATGAAGGAAAAGAAAAAAGGATTCAGAAAAAAGCAAAAACTTTGAAGACAGGCAAAAAAGTTTGAGCATATGGATAACAGCAGATGAAAGCCAAAATAAAGAAACAGAACAATTACTAAATCCAGTAATCCCAGAATATTTTCCTGAAGTAAAAGATTTTAAATTGCATATTGACATTGTACACATTAAAGAATCTCAACCCATAACAACTAACACAAATACATATTCCAGTAAAGTTACATGATGTTTCTTATAAAAGAAAGAAAGAAGGAAAAAAATCTTTGGGCACCTAGAAAATAAAGAGCATATGACTTACAAAGAAAAGAAAATTATATTATCATCAGACTTTTCAACTGTAATACTTTGTGCCAGAAGAAAATGCAGTAACATATTAAGATATTCAAGATAATGCAATTGTGTGCCAAGGATTTTTTTTTATCCAACCAAAGAGATTTTCAAGTTCAAAGGACATAGGCAAACTCTTATTAGTATGCAAGAACTATAGGAATGTCGTTCCCATGAGCCCTTACTAAGGAATCTATAAGAAAACAACCTTTAGACAAGCAAAGTGACTAGAGAGACATTGACATAAGGACTGCGGGTACATAAATATATAGTTACTTGTGGCACTGAGACTAAATAAAGGCCAAGGGGGAGAGAAAATGGTGTGAAATGACTATATCCTCAGGCAATGTAGGTATAGAACAACTCTAAAAAACAGAAAGAATAGAGAGAACAAAAGCACTACAATGCTAACAGTTTCAGAAATCAAATTGGTGGTTGTATTAGCACTGCTACTCTGAGACTATTGAATGTGCAGTATTCGATAAAATAAATGAACAATGATAAAATTTTCTATCATTGCCCATGCCCATGAGAACCAGTATTTTCAGTAAGAAATAAAGGAGACACAGATGCAATAAAAAAGAGGTTAAGGAAATGCCCTGTAGTTTTGAATTTGAGTAGGAAACATCAATCTGAACTTAAGGAAGATGGTCATCAGTGCAAGAGAGAAAAACATGAGTGAGGAATATGAAATGAAGAGAGGATTACTATTTTAAATAGGAGGGCCTAGGAAGATGACTCTTAAAGAGAGCTGAATGATGTGAGGATGTGAGCCATTTCATATCTGGTGCAAAGCAATCTCAGGGGAAGAGATCCACAGGTAAACCATCCTGAAGCACAATGTTGATACATTTGTCCTGGGAATTTCTGTTCCCTTTTAGTGTGCCCAAAAGTGTAAAAGTTCAGAATTCACATGGAAAAAATTCATTCTTATAATGTGATTGACAAGATACATAGAAAAATCTCCCCAGAAAGTTATGAAAACTTTTTCTTCCTATTCTTTCTATTGTTCCCTTGTATTCTAGAAGGAAAGTTCTAAGAAGGATCCCAGTCTTTGCTCCCTCCCTTGGTAGACAGTGGAAACTAACAGAGATAATGTGAAGCAAACACAATGGTGAACTCTGGAACCAGGGTCCCAATTGTGCCGCCTATCGTTTTTATGATCATTATCAGGATGCCTGCCTTCACTGTACCTCAATTTCCTCATCTATGCACTACCGGAAATAATAGCATTTGCCTCATAGAGTTCTCATAAGGACCAAATGAAATACCACATGTAAAGAACTTAGAATAGTACTTGGCTTATATAAGACCTCAATAAATATTATCTATTCTTAGTTTATGAATTATCATTGGATACAGAACCTTCTATCTCAATGTGATGTGGGTTAGAAAATGACAGATCATATCCCAGTTCTAAAATGTACCAGTCATGTTCCTCAGTCAAGCTCCTTAAATTTGCCGAAATTCTTTCCTTCACTTATAAAGTAGAGATAACAACTATATTCCTAGAACTAATATGAAGGTTCGGTAAATTTTAGTTGAATGTGAATACTTATCTCATCGCTTAATACATATTACCATAAATGCTTCCAAAACAAATATTTAATACACAAATATATACATATACCATATCCATCATAAAAAAATTAAGTTATCCTTCTTTCTATGTTCCTGAGAAAAACAGTAGATGGTACTTTCCCACCCAAAATTAAAATTCCAAGAGTGCCTGACTTGAAAGTACATATTGGAATAAAAATTGGAACAACTTGATGAAGATTAGCATGACCCTACACAAGAATGACATGGAAATACATCAAGTGTTCTCTGTTTTTAAAACTCTTTGAACTGTACACTTACAATGGAGAATTTTTATTGTGGAAATTATTACTCAACAAACATGTTTTCAAAATGTATAACTTACTAGAACCTGAGAAAAACTTTTCTTTTTATTGATTTTCCAAACTGAGGACTTTTCCTTAGGCCTGTTACCTACTCCCCAAAATCTCCACGATTTTTCAAAGATGCTATACATGTAATTATGGGCATGTATTCTTCTTTAAGAATACACTCTGGGTAACGTAAGCAGTGAAGATCTGTGTCTAATTAGATGTTTAGTCTTCTATACACAAGAGCATCAAAGATGCAATCTTTTTTTTTTTGAGACAGAGTCTCACTCTGTTGCCCAGGCTGGAGTGCAGTGGCACGATCTCAGCTCACTGCAAGCTCCACCTCCTGGGTTCACGCCATTCTCCCACCTCAGCCTCCCCAGTAGCTTGGACTACAGGTGCCCGCCACCACGCCAGGCTAATTTTTTGTATTTTTAGTGGGGACAGGGTTTCACCGTGTTAGCCAGGATGGTCTCGATCTCCTGACCTCGTGATCCGCCCACCTCTGCTCCCAAAGTGCTGGGATTACAGGCGTGAGCCACCACGCTAGCCTGAAGATGCAATCTTTAGTGGTTGCTTGACTAATAAGGTACAAGGGGAATTGGAAATCTTTCTTTTCTATTGCCTTCCTGAGCTGCACATAAACAGGTAAGCTAGACTTCACCTACCATGTTTCTTACTAGTGTAAATAAGTTAATAATTTATACTTTAAGGTTCACCCAACTAAGATTATTTATTATCGTTTAAACCTTACTCCTATTGTGTCCAGAATTGGTGAGTTCTTGGTCTCACTGACTTCAAGAATGAAGCCCTGGACCCTCACAGTGAGTGTTACAGTCCTTAAAGATGGTGTGTCCAGAGTTTGTTCCTTCTTATGTTCAGACGTGTTCTGAGTTTCTTCCTTCTGGTAGGTTCCTGGTCTTGCTGGCTTCAGGAGTGAAACTGCAGACCTTCGCAGTGAGTGTTACAGCTCTTAAGGCAGCGCATCTGGAGTTGTTCATTCCTCCCGGTGCGTTCGTGGTCTCGCTGGCCTCAGGAGTGAAGCTGCAGACCTTCGTGGTGAGTGTTACACCTCATAAAGGCAGTGCAGACCCAAAGAGTGAGCAGCAGCAGATTTATTGCAAAGAGTGAAAGAACAAAGGACACCTGAGCAGGTTGCGTCTGCTGGCTCAGGCAGCCTGCTTTTATTCCCTTATCTGACCCCACCCCCATCCTGCTGATTGGTCCATTTTACAGAGAGCTGATTGGTACGTTTTGACAGAGTGCTGATTGGTGTGTTTACAAACCTTGAGCTAGACACAGAGTGCTGATTGGTGCATTTACAATCCTCTAGCTAGACATAAAAGTTCTCCAAGTCCTCACCAGATTCGGTAGATACAGAGTGCTAATTGGTGCATCCACAAACCCCGAGCTAGACACAGAGTGCTGATTGGTGCATTTACAATCCCTGAGCTAGACACAGAGTGCTGATTGGTGTATTTACAATCCTCTAGCTAGACATAAAAGTTCTCCAAGTCCTCACTAGATTAGCTAGACACAGAGCACCGATTGGTGCATTTACAAACCTTCAGCTAGACACAGAGTGCTGATTGGTGCATTTACAATCCTTGAGCTAGACACAGAGTGCTAGCTCTGTGCATTTTCAATCCTCTAGCTAGACACAAAAGTTCTCCAAGTCCCCACTAGATAAGCTAGACACAGAACACTGATTGGTGTGTTTACAAACCTTGAGCTAGACACGGAGTGCTGATTAGTGTATTTACAATCCCTTAGCTAGACATAAAGGTTCTCCAAGTCCCCACCAGATTAGCTAGATACAGAGTGCTGATTGGTGCATTTACAAACCTTGAACTAGACACAGAGTGCTGATTGATGTGTATACAATCCTCCAGCTAGACATAAAAGTTCTCCAAGTCACCACTAGACTCAGGAGCCCAGCTGGCTTCACCTAGTGGATCCCGCACCAAGGCCACAGGCAGAGCTGCCCACCAGTCCCGCGCCGTGTGCCTGCACCCCTCAGCCCTTGGGTGGTCGATGGGACCAGGTGCTGCGGAGCAGGGGGTGGTGCTCACTGGGGAGGCTCGGGCCACGCAGGAGCCCAGGGTAGGGGGGAGGCTTGGGCGTGGCAGGCTGCAGGTCCTGAGCCCTGCCCTGCAGGGAGGCAGCTGAGGCCTGGCTAGAATTCGAGCACAGCGCCAGTGGGCCAGCACTGCTGGCGGACCCGGCGCACCCTCCACAGCTGCTGGCCTAGGTACTAAGCCCCTCACTGCCCAGGGCTGGCCATGCCGGCCAGCTGCTCGAGTGTGGGGCCCGCAGAGCCCACACCCACTGGGAACTTGCACTGGTCCACGAGCGCCAGGGCGCAGCCCCAGTTCCCGCCTGCGCCTCTCCCTCCACACCTCCCCACAAGCAGAGGGAGCCGGCTCCGGCCTCGGCCAACCCAGAGAGGGGCTCCCACAGTGCAGCAGCGGGCTGAAGGGCTCCTCAAGCGCAGCCAGAGTGGGCGCTCAGGCCAAGGAGGCAGCGAGAGCAAGCGAGGGCTGCCAGCGCATTGTCACCTGTCACTATTATTTAAAAAATGAGCCACTGGGCACATTTTCATGAAGAAATAAATTAAGTACAAAAGCCTGAAACCAATTTGTTCAACTTAGTAAAGGCAGTTCTTATTTTGTACTGTTATTTCAGTTACCGTGGTTTAGTTAAATAACACTAGACTCCCAACAATATGGTTCACATTTCAGTTACCAGGGTACATTAACTGTGAGTGACTGCAAAGAACAAAGTTTGCTGCTACCTCTTCAATTAACACATCGCTATATAAATACAAAGTGCGCATCATGATCAGTGACAAGTCACGTCACTTCTTTTCAAAGTCTATTAGTGTCTGGTCCCTGTACATTTGTTACTCACGCATAGACAACAAAACATGTAGCTGTTATGCCTCCTTATCTCCTGGTGATACAGAGATGCTTTAGGCAGAATAATTTAATTTTAAAAATATTACTACTAGTAGATAATACTCCAGTTGATTCTGCTGGGTACATGAATGAAAATATAAAACTATGCTTTTTACCACCGAACGATTTCATTAATCCAGCCACTGAACCAATAAGTTATTTCAACTTTTGAAAAGCATATTCTCTTAGATGGATTTCTCAGACAGGCTATTGATGCTACAACTGAAGAACATGCCATTTCTTTAGCTGAGTTTGGGAAGAAATATAACATAGCATGCAACTGAGAATATCCAAACATCATGGCAAGTAGTAAAATGCATGCATCATGGCAGAAACTTTATGGCACTGTGCAAATAACTGCAGGATTTGAATTGTCTGTAAATAGAGGGATGAACGAAATAGCTGACCATGGAATGTTGACAATGATGCTACCAGAGAGACTCCAGGTACACAGTCAGAGGAACTTACTGAAGGGAAACCTACCAGAATAAGAAGTGACACTGTCAAAGAAACTCCATATTAAAGAAACTCTCTAGATATTTCATGACATTGAAAATGCAAAGGATAAAGCCTTAAAACCTGATGCAATCTTAGAAAAGCGTATAAAAATTTATCAAGCCATAGAAAAAAAATACTCACTTCATATCAAAATTCACATGACACAAAGAAGGCAAGCACTGGTAAACTATTCTTGACAAGATTTTTTTTTTTTTACAAAGAAACAAAACACTTTAATGTTCTGTATTTCTAATTTTTAAATTACACTGCCACTGAATCAATATTGGTTTCAATATTCTGTTCATTTTTCTGCATGTTTATAACCAAATGAGAGTCCTCAATATTTTTGCAAAAATACTTGTAAAGTTTATGGAACAATCATATCTTTCCACTGATTATTAAGGTCACTTTTCATGGTTTTAGCTTGCACAATCATATTTTATGGCCCCTCACTACTGTGCAAAGTGAGGACTACCTGTGTATTCTTCAAGTACTTGGTATTCAGGAGCAAATATTTATATTCAGGACTGATATCATCTACACAAAACTAAGTTTAAGTGTCATCAAGATACTAAAGCATTTTCATCAATTTTGGAAGTCTAGAAAAGTAATTAATAGAGCAGTATGACCTAACATGGAAATATGTTCTGCTGAAGGAACTCTTGGTCTTTCACCAAAAGCCTTATTCTGAATTTCACCAAAGAGGGTTGACTAAATAAGCTTTCCCAGATTTCACTACAGGGCATTTGATATGCACTTTGTGCTCACTACTACACTGCAAATTTAATTGGAGCCTTTTTTTTCTTCTCTACCCAGTGGCTCTAATTTAGCTACCATAATGTGTTAGTGTGCATTAACACTGTTTCTATTTACTTGCTAGGTTTATTCCTATTTAGTTAACTGAGAACAATCCTCTCCAGGAACATTTCACATTTCTTTGATATTTAAATTCTACAATGTTCTAATAAAAATGATGAATAGATGTGGTCCTACTTCACAGGAACAAAAAAGTTGGAGTTAGCAGAGTTTAAATGAAATCAGGAGGCTTTTTAAATAGATTAAAGGAAAAATTTGAAAACAGTAGTATTTTAAACTTTGGAGAAAGTTGTAAAATAAATATCTCTGAAAATGTTTAAAGAAAAGTTTCTGAAAACACATTTATTTGTTGATCAATGAGTTTGTAAGCACCTGCTCAGTATCAAGTATCATTTAGAAATTTCTCTTGGTATTAAGCTCTCTCTTCTAAAAACTAACGGGTAGTTCAAATGCAACAATTTTAAGGTAGAACTAGCAATATGATTTTAAATTTTAATTGCCTTTTACATTTCAAGCATTCTGGTTTTATTTCCTCACATTAACTAAAAATAGTTTGCTCATTTCCATGGCTAAATGTGGAGACCACTAGGATTAACAAGAATATATTCCCATATGTTCAAAGGGGAGGAAAAAATCACTTCTTTAATCTCCTTCAGCCACTTAAACCTGTTTTTTATGCTTGACCAGAGTAGGACCTGAGTCTCCAGACTCTATAGATGGACAACTGTTACTAACACAAACCAGTTAGAATAATAATCAAAAGTGAAAAATAATTAGTACTGTTACTGGGGTGTGTTCGTGTGTGTGTGTGTGTGTATGTGTGGGTGTGTTTGTATGTTTGGGGGGTAGGACTGCAAACAACTTATTACATCACTGAATTCATCAGTATTACGATGTAACTGTGTTGATTTTTGTTGCTGCTCTTTTTATGAGGAGGTATCAGATAATTTGTTGAAAATTGTTTTCTTTAGTGATGCTGGAAAAATTGATGAAAAGTAAAAAGTCCAAACAGATACATGTGGCTTTGATTTGTAACAGAATATGAAAATGATGTATGTGTTCTTGAACAAACATGTGACCTGATTTGATTTAATTTATTGGTTCTTTTACTTTTAAACTCAGTGCTTATATAAATATGTTTTAGATTCCAAACTCAAGATGCAGGAAAATTATTTTTATTATGTATCTATCTGCCAACATCCAAAAGGAGCTGAGACAATTATTTTTAAAATTAATATCTGTATCATATCAACTACAATTTGAACCAATGTTCATATGAACTTATCTGAACTACCTTGAATCAAGGATGATCTATAAATATTTGCCATTAGTGAAGTAATAAGAAACAGTACAATAACTTTTATTTGTACTTTCATTTAAATTAAATAAGTAAACTGATTCTGTGATTTTATGTACATTAGAATCACTAGTGGCACAACAGATGTACTAAATGAGAATGTCTAGAAGCAAGATCTTGGCATAGATACTTTGACAAAACTCCACAGAGTTGATTCTGATGTGTGGCAAAACTTGGGAACTTCTGTTCAAATGTCTAACATTCCAAAAACATTAGGCAGAATAAAACCGAAGTAAATGACATGGGCTCACTCTCAAGAAGTTTAGAATTTTACTGGAGAAAAAGATCTTAAAACATGAAAGTTTACCAGGCCATATGAAAACATATAAATATGCTATATTGACTCACTGAGAGATACATTTTAAAGCCATTAAAAATAACACTCGATGAAATAAATTTCTTCATAATCACTTTTGATAACTTTTTCTTGATTATTAAGAAATGATCATTAAAATATGTAAATAGACTAAAAACCAATAAACAAATAAATTACACTGGAAATAAAGAATGTTAATGCATTGCCCCTTCAGTTCAGCATTTCTAGAAATACATTTGTGGTGGTTTGGTTTGTTTGTGAAATTTGTCTCAACATGATATTATTATATCAAGAAATATGATAGTATTAATTAGTCTTCAAAATCATGGTTTTTAAACACTGCATTTATCCATCATGTGAAAGAATTTATTGAACTGTTTTCATAGTGGTACTCACATATTTCTATGCTTTAGTATTGTAAATAACACTATAATTTTTTATGAATATTTGTACATATCTGATTATTTCCTCATAACACTTTTTGAATGGGTTGAATCAAATAATATATGCTGTATGCTGCGAAATTGTCTTCTAAATATTTTGCCAATTTACACTCATATTAGCAGTGTTTACAAATGGCAACATTGGCTATTATATTTTATATATCACTGACAATGTGAAAGGACGGAATGTAATTTAATTGATAATTTAGTATGCATTTTTTTCTTGCTGATGATGATTAATCCCTTTTTTATGGATTTCTTGGCTAAAAGTATTCTTATAGTCATTAGAAAAAGTACATTTAAAGAAAAATATTAAAGAAAATCTATCAAGATTATAGAGAGTTTCAAGTTTGGCAAAGCTTAGAACACAGCTGATACGCATAGATTTGTTTCTCTGAATCAAAATCAAAGAAAACATAAAATTTTCAGTCATGTGTTTAGTATTTGGCATGTTAAAAGAAACTCATACATTAATTCTCATAAAACATTAAAAGTCTCTTCAATTGGCTAAAGAGACATCTCAGAGTTTTAAATTTTATGTGGCACCTACACAGAACATTTTAATTAGTCAAGGCTAAGTGACACAGAAACATATGGAACTGGCAGTAATCTGGTTGCAGAATGATTGAGCAGTTGTGGGTGAAACAAGTTAAAGAGGATAATCAACATTAATGTTAATTTTTTTTTAAGCATTAATGGCTCCTTAGTTCAAAGCTTCACAGCTTCCAGGTGTCCACCCAGATGCCACACATTAAAATGGTCCTTAGGTGCACACTGAGTCACTCATGCAGGGCATAAAATGGCAACTGGCATGGAAAATTATTCTGAAAATGAAGTCACTGATGGGACATTTTTCAATTTCCACATCTTTAACACTCATAAGGATCAGTCCTTGCTCCAACTTCAGAATTTTTTGAAATTGGAAAACCCATTAAATATGATTAAATTTTTTTAAGAAAAAAACACTTTTGCTCTTTTATTCCACAATCTTCTTTAGACACATAGACTGATCCTATAAATATTGCAACAATAACATTGCAACTTATTACACACGCATTCCACAGTGCAAATGACAACTCATCTCTTAAAACTACAAACGTAAAGCGCCTGATATTAAGCTGATTAGGTTTTTATAATAAAATCCAAATGCCCTATGACCTAGCAATCTCCCCTACTCACCTGGCTCAGACAGGCTGGCCTTCTGCGGATCAGATGTGGTCTTGCCTTGGAGCCAGGGCCCTGCCTTGTATTTGCTTCCTTTCTAATTAGGACACCCTTCCCTTAGACATTCACATGACTAAATGAATTTTATTCGGTCTTCAGCACCTTAGAAAAGATATCTTTGACTATGCTCTCTAAGGAAGCTTCTTCCCCTAGTGTGTACTAATGTCTTTTTGTCTCACTACTCTCTTGCATTTTCCTACAGCATTTAGTACTGTAAAATTATTTATTTCTGTTCCCAGTTGGCCCATATTGGATTTTATTGACATTCCCACTTAGTTAAGAGCAATGAGACTTTTCAGCTGTGTAGGTAACCTGCATATGTTGTATCTGTTACTATTTTTCACATGATAAAACAAGCTTTCTTTATAACCCCATAGAATGCATGCTAAACAGAACTTAAGGAGAATAGTGTCCATGTAATAGAAATGATTTTCCAAGGTACACTATGTATTTTGGACTAGATAGAGAAAAATACGCTTTTTATCAATAAAAATATGAAAGGGAAATATGCTTTTTATCAATAATCAGTATCCTCTGAATCCTTATTCTAAAGAAGCAAAAAGAAAACTAATATATTGTCATTGGAACATAGTCTACTGGAAACAATGTATAGAAAAAGATTCTCAACACAGAAAGAAGGTCTGGACTTGGAAACTAAGAAAGATATACTTTTTTAGGGCCAGGAGGGACACTCATTGTTATGGACAAGAAAACATTCAGAATCAGAGATAGGCATGTTGCTACAGAGATGACTTAGGGTGACAGAGAAAGGAGGAACAGAGGAGTTATGGGATAGAAATTGAGTTGAGGGATAGAAATTGAAGAAAGAAGCTAAAGAAAAATAGGTATTGAAATGTATCAACCTCATGATTGTTTCAAATAAAATATCATTCCCAACACTTAGTGAAAAATACAGTGATTGTTCAGCAGAATACTGTCCATGTTAAAGGGTTGTTGTTATACTAATTGACCATATTTCTATTCTAAATTATAAAATGAATCAAAATAATTTTGAAGCCAACATTGTTTACTTTCTTTTTGAGTATCTTTCCATATTATTTAAAATTATAATAATTTTTAATTTTTAATAATGTGATATTATTATGGCATAAAGAATTCCTTAGATCAGTTACCTGTGCCATAATATTTTCATTAAAGAATTATGCAGGACAAACTAAGTATATTCAAATATGAGTACATGTATTTTATCTCAAAGACAGCAGCTATTAGTACCTGGATTAAGTCTCTTTGTAGGTGCTTAGTCAAACTTTCAGCCACTAGAACTTCAGTCAGTCACAGAAGAAAATAGCCAGCATCCAATAAGCTCCTTTATAAATTCACCTTACATAAAGAGATAACCAAAGGCTTGTCTGTTATCACATTTGTCCTCACAGTAATGGATAAGGCTCCATATCGCTGTTAAACCTCGAGGGACACTGAACAATAGAAAGTTAAATTACCCTTCTCGGATTACACACCTTCTGGAGTGACTAGTCTCCAGGGATGTTGAACTGAAAGCTGATGTCAAGCCTCTTAAACTGGTGTGTCAAGCCTCTTAAACTGGTGTTTATGCTTTGTAGGTATATCATCAGCATAGTTCATTTATTGCTACAAACACCTTGTTTTGTTAAAATTTAATTTCATTCTAGGGAAAAAACATATTTAAAGAAAAATTTTGCAAGGTCCTTTTGCTTAAATTTACTTATTTTTATGAGGAAAAAAACATTTTTTAAAACCGAAATGGTAAAAGCATGAAAGTTTAGTGGATTATTGGTTATAATAAATATAATCCTAAATATTTTTCTTCTTTTTATATTTGACCATCAAAGCAAAGGAAAATGCTTTAAATTTAAACATTGATTATCTCATTTTAAACAGTATACAATAGACATAATTGGCATAGAGTAAACTGCATATATCTAAAGTCTACAGTTTGATCAGACTTGTAAATCTATCACCATAATCGAGGTAATGAATATATTCACCACCCTCAACTTTCTGTATTATTTTATAGTCCTCCTTCCTGCCATTCCTAGTCCCATCTCCTTTTCCAGTCAAACCCTGCCCTACTTTATGCCATTATAGGTTAGCTTGCATTTTATAGAACCTTAAATGAATGACATAATATAGCATGCACTCTTTTGTGTCTAGCTTTTAAAATTCTACAATTTTGTTTATCCATATAGTTGCATGTACCAATAATTTATCTTTTTTTAATGCTGAGTAATATTCCACTGCTTGGAAATACCACAACTTATTTAAGCATTCACCTGTTGTGAATGTATATTTGGGTTGTTTCCAGGGTTTTGTCTATTACAAGTAAAGTTCCTGTGAATGTTTGTGTACATGCCTTTGGATGGATATACACCCCCATTTATCTTGAGTAAATATTTAGGAATGCAATGGGTGGATCATATGATAGGTGCATATTTAACTTTTAGAACATGTCATAGTGTTCTCTAGAGTGCCTGTACCAGTCTACATTCCCATCAGCAGTGTATAAGAGGTCCTGTTCCTTCACATCTTTGCCAACGGTTGATATGTCTTTTTAATTTTAGTATGCTTGTAAATTTGTGGTGGTATCTCATTGTGATTTTAATTTGCACCTTTTTTAATGACTGCTGTTAAGCATCTATTCATGTGCTTTTTACCATCTGTATATGTTCTTTGGTGAAATGCCTATTCAGACCTTTGGCCCATATTTTTATTGGTTTTCTTATTACCCTATTACTAATTTTAAAAGCTCTTTGTATAATCTGGATGTGAGCTTTATTTTTTTTAAATCAGATATATTCTTTCTAAATATTTCCTCCATGTGTATGGTTTGACTTTTCATTCTCCTAACAGTGGCTTTCAAAAACAGAAAGTTTTAATTTCGATGAAGTCCAGTTTTTTATCATTATGGATTGTTATCCAGTATGTAAGATTAACCTAAGAACACAAATATTTTCTCGTAAGTTTTCTTCTAGAATCTTTTAGTTGTAGATCCTGTGTTAAGATATATGAGTCAATTTCAGTTAATTTTTGTATATAGTGTGAGGTATACATTAATGTTATTTTTTAGATGTTGATATCTAAATGTTCCAGCATCATTTGTTGAAAACATTATCACTTATCCATTTAATTACTTGTCCATCTTTATCAAAAATCGGTTGTCCCTATATTTATATGAAACTATTTCTGGAATCTCTTCTCTGTTCTCTTGGTCTATTTGCCTATCTTTATGCCAATTTCATGCTGTCTTGATTAATGTAGCTTTATAATGAGTCTTGAAATCAGGTAGTGTTACTCCTCCAACTTTGATATCTGTTTCCAAATTTGTTCTGGCATTCTATATCCCTACATTATTTTATGATGTTACAATCAACTTGTCAATTTATACCCTCCCAAAAATGTCTTCTGGGATTTTGATAGGGATTGTGTTAAATCTAAATATGGAGTTGGAGAGAATTCACATTTTGACAGTGTCGAGTCTTCTGAACTATGAACAATGTATGTCTCTCCTCCTTTTATTTATTTTTCTTTGATTTCTCTCAGGAATATTTTGCAGTGCTCAGTGTAAACATATTTCACACCTTTTGCCAGATTCTTCCTTAATATATTTTATATTTTTGAGGCTATGATGAATGAAAATATATCTAATTGTTCATTGCTAGTAGATAGAAATGCAATTGATTGTTGTACATTGCTTTTATGTCTTGCAATCTTGCTAAACTTAATTATTAGTTCTAATAGCTTCTTTGTAGATTCCAGTAGTATTTTTGTATATATGATCATGACATCTGCAAATAAAAGCATTTTTTAAATTTCTTTCTCTCCAATCTGGATGCCTTTTATTCTTTTTCTTGGATGATTTCACAGACTAGACTTCCAGTGTAACGTTAAATAGAAGTGTTGAGATCAGGATTCCCCACCTTCCTTGGTCTTAAAAGGAAAACATTTAGGTTTTTACCATTAAGAGTAATTTAGCTATAGGTTTTTCATTACTGTCTTTCATTAGCTGTAGAAACACAACTTCTTTTATTAGCTCTTTCCTTCTGCTACTAGTTTATTGAGTATTTTTTTTATCAGGAATAGACATATTTTATCAAATACTTTTCTGCATCTATTGAATTGATCATATGGTCTTACTCTTTAATTTTATTAATCTGATGAGTTATATTGACTGATTTTTAAAAAAATGTTAAACCCACCTTGCATTTCAGGGATAAATCCCATTTGGTCATTAGTTAATACCCCTTCATATACCATTGGATTTAATTTCCTAAAATTTGGTTTAGGATATTTCATCTGTGTTCTGAAATGTATTGGTCTATAGTTATCTTTTTTCTTATAATGTCTTTATCTGGTTTTCATATCAAGGTAATGTTAACTCATAGAAGGAGTTGGGATGTATTCTGTTCCCTTTGATTTTCAGGGAGAGTATTGGTAGTATTGGTATTACCACTTCCTTAAATATTTTGTAGAAGTCACACACAAAAAAGCCATTTGGGCCTTGAGTTTTCTTGGGGAGAAAGATTTTAAAGGCAAATGCAATTTATTTAATTGATATAAGATTATTCAGGTTATACATTTCTTCTTGGGTGAGCTTTTATAGTTTACCCATTGTCAAGATGAAATGGTCTACTTCACCTTTGTTGTCAAATGTATATTACATGATTATTCATAACATTCTTAATATATTTTAATATCCTCTTAATATCTGTATAATCAATAGTTAAATCACCTCTCTCATTTCTAATACTTGTAATTGTTTTCATTGTTGTCGCTCTTTTTTTCTGATAGTCTGGCCAAAGGTTAATCAATGCATTAATGGTATCAAAGAACCACTTATTGGTTTCTTTGATTTTATCTATTATTTTTCCATTTCTATTTAACATATATGAAAACTTTACAATGGTATACTTCCAGTTCTCCTCTCCTCATCTTTGTGTGACTGTTACACATTTCTTTTGTACATAATTTATTTTTACATAATATTGATAACTATATTATGTACAAAGATAACAATATACATAACTATATTGTTATCTTTGTTTAAACAGTCAATTATCTTTTAAAGAGATTGAAGTAATACTTTCAACTTTCATATGCTTATTTACATCTTCACCTACTACAATCCCTTCTTTCTTTATGTAGACATATATTTCCATTTGGTTTCATCTTCCTTGTGCCTGAAGAACTGCCTTCAATATTTCTTATAATGAGTGTCAGCTAGTGATAAAATTTTCAACTATTGTATTTCTAAGAGTCTATTTTGCCTTTGTTTTTGAAACATATGTTCACAGGATATAGAATTTTAGATTCATATTTATGCTTTCTCTCTCCTTTATCTCTTTCTTTCCTTCAATAGTTTAGAAATGCTTGCCATACTTTCTTCTATCTCATGCCTTATTTCCAATGAGAAATCTGTTGTGATTTTTATCATTGTTCCTCTGTATTTATGTTTTCCCTCAAATCTTCTCCCTCAGTGCTTTCAGAATGTTCTCCCTCAGTGCTTTCAGAATGTTCTCTTTGTCACCAGTTTTGAATCATTTAATTATAACATACCTTGATGTAGTTTTCTCACATTTCTTGTGCGTGGGCGTCAATAAACTTCTAAGATCTATGGGCCATAGTTTTCATCAAACTTCAAAAACTGATCCCATGTGTATTAGTCCTGGACATTTTTATCAAAAGATTTTTTTGTTCATAAAACATGTCAGGCACCTACTACTCATCCATTTATTGAACAAATATTTCTTGAATAATTGCTACACATTGGGAACTCTTTGAATCACTAGGAATACAACAGTCAACAAGAGAGCAGAAGTCCCTGCCCTCATGAAGATTACATATCATATGAGAGAGACAGATTACAAAAAATGGGTAAATAATGTGTTAAGTGTCAAAAACTGCTTTAGGGGAAAATTAAGGTATTAATAATGTGACATTTGAATAGACACTTGAAACAAGGATATAAGCCATAAATGGAGCATGGAGAATTATTTTAGATAAATGGAAGAAAATACAAATGCAATGAGACAGGAGCAAGCCAATTAATATTTTTCAAGGATTTCAAGAATGCCACAGTGTCTGTAGCTGAGTCAGTGGGAGATGAACTCTTTTACTTAGTGATGGCCCAAATTATGTGTATGTCATTATACAAACGTTAACTTTTACTTTGAGAAAATAGGGAATCCATTGCGGAATTTTTTAAAAGAAAAGTACATGATCTTCCTTATGTTTTAAAACATTCATTTCACAGCTTTTGGAAGGATATATTATAAAGGAAAAATGATGTATAAAGGCAGATAAGTAGGGAGGTTACAGTAACAATCCAGATGATAGATGATGGGGCTTAGAAAAGATTGGTGAAAATGAATGGGTGAGACATAGATTCTGGTTACATGTATAAAGCAGAGGAAAAAAATTTGCTTGTTGAGTGGATGTAGAGTATAAGAAAAATACAGAAGTCAAAGATAGGGTCGTTGTTTGTGACATGAGTGGTATAAATAAAGTAGCTAACATAGAGTGAGAAAGTGTGCAAAAAGGGTACATTGTGGCATTATGACTGGGATTTCTATTCAGTATTAATTTGAGATGTCAAATACATAGTTCGTTATAAGAGTCTAGAGTTAGGACTTAGATTTAATTCAAAGTATTAATAGATATATGAATTTAGCCAGTAGATGGTTTATAAAACAATGAAACTTGATGATATCTCATCTGGACAAGATCATAAGGAGTGATATAGACAAAGAAAAGAAGAGGTCTGAAGATCTGTCTCAAATGTGTAGAAAAGTCCAAACACATTGTGAGAGTTTTTCATATGTTATTTTGTGGTCATTGATAGTATTTTAATATGTAGGTTGAGATTGTATTAACAATACATCAAAGTTGATTCAGAAGATACCAAAGAAATAAGTTGACATTTTAGATATCTTTGCTTTCGTCAGGAATTATTTTTGTTCACAGATGCACTGCGTATGTGTCATGCACTACATTTAGATTTTGGACACCTGGCAGTGTTGTTGGCTGAATACCAAGAATGAGAGTTTTTGTTAACTTGTGACTCATCAAGATATTTCTGATTAAATGTGGTCTTTTAAGAAAAGATCTTGCCTTTCTTCATGACTGATGTCATATTATCTGGGTTTTCATTACCCAGATAGGTCACTGAACAAGATAAATAATTCTAGCAGATGAATGAAAATGGAAGTATCATTTAATTTTAATAAATGTTTTCTAAATCACATACACATACAATAACACCTATTGTAGTGAGCAAGCCTCTTTATATCATAATAAGAACATAGAAGTAGAGAGAGCAGATTTTTAAAGTTTCCGGCAGTCTTCAAGTTACACAATCATTTTAAAAGAGGAAACAGACCAACAAACTCCATCACTTTGTTGGTATGTCTAAAAGATGCCCAATAAAGACCTCTTTTTCTTCCATTCACTTGACCTGAACCCTATATACCTATCAAAGTATCACACAATTTCAGGAGAGCAATATTTACATTATTGTCTAAGTAGATAGAGACATTAGGAGAATTACTTACAAGTAGATAAATAAATATTTTAAAGAAAGTACATGGGCACTAATGTTTAAAATGAAAAGTAATAATATTTACTAGTAAGAGATGACTACAGGAATAAGAATAATTAGCCACAATGCTCTTCTTTACTACATTTGACTTATCTTTCTACGTCAGTAGCTCTCAAAGTGTTGTCTCTGAACCACACTATTAATATGACCTGGAAACTTCTTAGAAATAAGATTTTCAACCTTATCCAAAACCTGCTGAATCAGTAACTCTGAGAGTGGGGCCCCACAATCTGTGTTTTGCAAGTCCTTTAAATGAATCTGGTTTACATTAAAGTTTGAGAACCATCGATCTATATCAAACATGTAATAATAATAATATAATCTAGTATTAAATAAAACCTATGTGTACTAGACACTCCATTAGGTACCTCACATATATTTTTAATTTTATAACTTTTCAAGGTAGCTATTTTTCTCCCACTTTAACATGAGAAAATAAAGGCTCACAGAGGTTAGAATAAACATTTCAAAATTGTTTCGCTATTCTGAAAATAGTGATGTTTTTCTTATTTTAAAGTGCTTTAACTTTCAAGGGGAAAATGATAAATGAGCTTCAAATCTCTAAAAGATAAGAAAATCAGTAGTATTTGATAATGCTAATATATTCTCAGAAGGACTTTTCTGGGCTGTTAAATTTTTGTAATCAAGTGTCAATTTAATTCAATGATATGTAGTTCTAAAGGACACTACTAAAATTAAAAGTCAAACTGAAGTAATGTATAAAAATCAGAAGCCAATAGCAATAATATTTGCTTGACATGATTATCTTTGCAGTTAAAGAAAAGAAAACTAAAGGAAGCGAAAATACATTAACAAATCTATCAGGAACAGAAAAAAATCAGACTTTTTAAGCATTTTTTTTCTTTATTTTCAGACAAGCATAGTAGATGAAGATTAACTTTTTCCTGGAAAGAGTGCATGAAGAAAAAGTGTAAGACTATGCACTTACGAAAGAACCCTCACTTGGAAGAGAAGGAGAGAAAATGGAGACATAGAACGTCCATTGCATCTAAAAATGCCACAAACTTTCCAAAATCTTTTTTGTTCCAATTTATTAATGTCAGTATTTGACTTGATCCTATAGCACATAATCCCATTCAAAAAGGCAACATTGTTATAAATTTTCTGCCTACGAAATATTTGCTGGTATTCCACAGCTAATTTACCCCTGGAAGGAGCAGATTTTAAAATGTGCTAATGTAACTACAACTTCAGGGCAGCTCTTTGGAGACAAGAATTTATTTGAGTCATAAATATATTTTTCTTTTGTGACTTATTTTCCAAAATAATAAGAAGAAATCATCATTAGGGGTTTCTCCGCTCACCAACTGCTACTAAAAAAATTATAGAAAGACATTCTACGTAAATATAGGTCATGACTTGAACTAGAATGCAGAAATGAAAAATCATGTGGACTGATGACAGAGGATTGACATCTAAGAAAAAGAGACATTTTGGCAGAAAAGTTGTATTTAATTGTGCCAGAAATATTTGGAAACATTGTTCACAGCTTTTTGACTTGCATATGTTGGCTTGGAGAAGTAAAACAAATAAAAGATTATTAAATACATAAAAATGCACTGAGGAAACCAACACTTCATTACAGGTTAAACATGTGTTTTTACTCTTATGCCTTGGTTTTTGTGCTCTCAACTTGATACAAGTCCTCAAGCCCAAGAAATAAACGTTCATCAGTTTCTGTCTTTTGAAAAGTAATTGAAAACAAAAGTATGAAGTAAAGAATTTTTATGTAAAATAATTATGTTTTGATAATATCGATATTTTACATATTTTCCACCTCTTTAAAAATGTGTGCATATAAATTCAGTAATCCCCCAAATAACATGTTTAAAGTAAAAAAAAATGCTTGGTACATATCCTATGTCAACTATCATCCAAGGTACTAATGATGCATTGATGAATTAGACACAGCCACAGCTACGGTGAAGCTAATATATTTGTACATATCAAGCAGAAAACAGTGGGCAAATGGTGGCTTCAACAGCTTTTAGTTTGCTTATTTTGTTTTGTTTTAAGCGTATTCAAGGCATGTCCCTTGGATGTATTAATTACATAAGATAGTAGACATTCTTTCTCACAGATTTCTTTCCCTATTTTACACCTTAATTTCTAGCGTTCTACAGGTTTCCATTCTAAACCTTCTTTGAATGATCTCATTACACTGCATTAAATTTTACTACCTTTCAAATGCTTTCAGAACAATCTCTCCAGGCAACATCTACCTTAGACTGAAGAAAGTATGTTGGGTCTTCCCAACACCTGTATGCCCTTGGCACAGCTGCTTACTGGCAGTATCTGCAACTTTCTGCCTGATTGCTTTCTTTGATGGCAGGAGCATGCTAGGGACCTGCATGTAAATTAGGCCACAAGTGTGCTGACCTTGTTCCCAGGAAGCAGCTTCAATCAATGACAGACCAGAGTTGGTGGATAATCCCTCTAGCCCCCTCACTTTTCAGTGGATCCACTCTGAAGCATGCTCTACAGAGTCTTTTACAGATACAAATGGAAGAAGAAAAAAAAAACCCAGTTACCCACACAGGTAACTTGTGAATAGCACTCCCTGTGTTGGCTTACGTCTCCCTTTTTTTTTTTCTCACTTCTCTATTACCCTTCCAGTGCTTCCCAGGATGAACTTTCAAATAAACTATTTGTGCTCAAATCCATAGCACAAATCATCCATCTATTGGGTCTTTATATCTGTATGTTTCATAGACAACTGAAGTTTAACATATGTGAAATCAAACTCACCTTTTTCAGATATATAGCTTGGATATTCCTGATATCAACAAACAGTGCCACCATTCACCTTGGGAAACAAATGCTCAAGCACATTTTTAATTTTATTATTTCCCTTATCCTCTATGACCTGCCACAAAGCCTCTCAATTCTAACTTTTCAACATTTCCCAAATACGCCAATTTTCTACATTACCATGATCTATACTTTTATGTAGGTTCTAATTGTGTATCATCTGCATTGAAGCAATTGATCTTCACTAAAGTCGTATCTCCCTCAATCTTACATAACCAGCAACAATTAATTTTATGTATCAGCTTGACTGGGCCATGAGGTATCCAGACATTTGTCAAACACTATTCTTGATATAAGTGTGAGGGTGTCTTTGGATGAGTGAGATTTGAAGTGGTGGACTGGGTAAAGCAAAATGTCCTCTCTATGTTGATGGCCCTCATGTAATCGGATGTAAAGCCTTGATATGGTTTGGCTGTGTCCCCACCCAAATCTTGAATTGTAGCTCCCATAATTCCCATGTGTTGTAGAAGGGACCTGGTGGGAGGTAATTGACTCATGGGTTGAATCATGCAGACGGGTGTTTCCTGTGCTGTTCTTGCGATAGTGAATAAGTCTCACAAGATCTGATGGTTTTATAAAGAGAAGTTCCCCTGCACATATTCTCTTTCCTGCTGCCATAGAAGACGAGCCTTCGATCCTCCTTTGACCCCTGTCATGACTGTAAGGCCTCCCCAGCTTCGTAAGACTGTGAAACTGTGAGTCCATTAAAACTCTTTTCCTTTATAAATTACCCAATCTCGGGTATGTCTTTATCAGCAGCCTGAAAGTAGACTAATACAAGCCTGAATAAAGCAGAAAGGCTGACTCTCTCACAAGTGAGAAGAAATACCTGCCTCATTGCCTTGAGCTGGGTCTTTGCACTGCTAACTGCAGCCTCCATAATCACATAAGCCAATTCTTTTTTTTTTTTTTTTTTGAGACAGAGTCTCCCTCTGTTACCCAGGCTGGAGTGCAGTGGTGCAATCTCGGCTCACTGCAACCTCTGCCTCCCAGGCTCAAGAGATTCTTCTGCCTCAGCCTCCCGAGTAGCTGGGACTACAGGCACACGCTACCACACCTGGCTAATTTTTGTATTTTTAGTAGAGACGGGGTTTCACCATATTGGCCAGGCTGGTCTTGAACTCCTGACCTTGTGATCTGCCCGTCTCAGCCTCCCAGAGTGCTGGGATTACAGGCATGAGCCACCACTCCCAGCCCACATGAGCCAATTCTTAACAATAAATCTTTATCTGTTTATCTATCTACCGCCTATTGATTCTGCTTCTCTGGAGAACCCTGACTAATACACAGCCACTATATGCATACCCTGCCATCATATTGGTTATTTAAAAAGAAAGAAAAAAGGAAAAAAGAAAAGAAGGAAGAAAGGGTCACAGGAAGAAAAGAAGAAAGAGACTCTGTATCACCAATCTGCTTAAAATTGAAACAGTGACTATACATAGCTTTCAGGATAATATTCAAATCCCATGAGCATGGCATAAAAATGTCTGCAATCTTTCTTCAATGAATATTTCAATCCTCATCCACTTGACATCACAATAATATTGAATGCTTTGTAATTCACAGAACACTCCATACTCTCCTTTACCTTAATGCTCTCAAATAGTTTATCTTTATTGCCTAAAATATGCTCCCATAGTCTCCTTCTTTAGGCTAACTCATTAATTAATATTGAATTCTAGTGCAACCTACTCCAGCATATCTTCACTGATCCACTTCAACCCCCAAATCTGTCTTAGTGCACTTTCTATCTGTTCCCATTTTGTACCATGTGCTAAACACTGAACTAAATGTTGGGGGAAATATGAAGTCTAAAATATCATTTCTGCTTCCAAGGAACCTACAGTCTAGCATAGCCTGGCATACAAATTTAAGAAATTTATTTGAAATGAGTAGAAGAAAAAAGTGACAGAAAAGTATAAAATGTCATGATTTCTTCCAACATAAATCCAGAAATTTTAAACTGGAAAAAAAGTGATTTGGAATTACAACTTGACATTTATGTTCTCTCATTAGTTTTTTATTCATGTAAAATATAAGCCACTAATTAATTAATTTTCTGTTTTCAGCTTCCTCCTTAAAAGCAAAAAAAAATAAACTTTCAATATGTTACTGGTATATATTAAAATTCTGAAAAATAAACTACTTAAACTTAAAAATCATAGTATCAGTTCTAAATTATTGATTATTGAAGGGTATTAAGAGTACAGATAAGAATTGCAAGTTTATCTCTGAATTACTTTAAAGGAGAGGAATTTAGTTTCTGGTTCATGGTTAATTAAAATTTTAAAAGAGAGAAAATAAAATAATTGACCATTAAAAATGGCACTATATTAAGTAAATTTAAGGCAGGTTAAAAATAAAAACACAATATCTGCAAACTATAGAAAGAAAGGTTGGCAAATGAAATATGTGTGTGGTACTATGGAGGAACCAATTGACGTAACTGAAATTGCTATTTCTCATGTTTCTGAGCATCAAATAGGAGTTGACCTTGTGCTCTCAATAGTCTTTGTCCCTGTCTTCCATTCGAGTTAATGAAGATCTGTATAAATTTGCCAACATGAGCTGGAGCTTAAAGCCCTGGTGTAATTAGTTGATGTATTAATTTGCCAGCTAGACGTGAATTGAACATTACTGTGGTGGATTCTCATGCCAAACCCTTACAGTAAAAGCCCTAAAGGAGGTAAAGAATATAGGTCATTTCCGGTTTCAGACTACTGACTGAAAATTTAACACAGAAAACCAATAATTTTCTAAGAGGAGAGTAAAGCTTCTTTACCAGCAGAGGATTCAGCATCTAACCGCATAAACAAATATGCTTAAAGAATTACAAGTCAGCATCTTCATTACTATCATAGAAACAAAAGAAAAAAAATGCCAATATTAAAACTATCTCACAACAATTTAATTCAAACATCCAATGTGTTACTGATGTATTATTAAAATTCTGTTTAGCTAAATATTAAATCTATAAAAGGGAATACGTGAACTGCATTTATGTTTCATCTTAATGTTTGTATCTTCTTATAATGAAAGTATTATTCTATGTAGATCAGAAATAATAAACATGTCCATTAACATTATAAACCATAATTTACTTAGATACATGCGAGTCATCCATAAACCCACTGTAAATTTGAAACATGAATTAAAAACCATAAACACAACTTGGAAAGTACCTTTAGGAGTGAACTTCAGAGAAAAGGGGATGAGAAATGTCTCAATCTATTCCTTTGTGTCTTTCTAATTTGCCACTATATCTTCAGTACCCACTTTAATTTTATTCATGCCTGTATTATCACATAGGCATGAATAGAATAGTGCTTCAGACACAGTAGGCACTCACTACATATTTTGGAAAGAATATTTAAGTGAAAGAGGTTAGAGTTCCAGCACTGTTTATAAGAAGCTAATACAATGATACAATTGTGTATTAAACACAGACAGGTGATCCTGTAAATGTGTTGTCTAAACTCATTGCCAGAAATAATTAAATGTTCTATTTCAGGCTATCTAATTAATACACACACCTGGGAAACATACAGTCAAAACTTGTCATACTGGACTGACAAAACTCAACAGGAAAACATTCTTTCCACCTCACCCCAATCCATCAAGCCAAAGACAAAGAACAAAGTAACTAGAAAAAAATAAGCAACTGAACATTTTTCTAGTCAAAGTTTACTAATAGTGTGAAAATCTATTAATAAAGACATGTAAGATATCCATAATAATCAGCTTCAACAAGCCTGTTGATTTTTTCAATTTGGATTAAATTGTTTCCCATGGAGACTATCGCCTGGGGACCCTATTTGAGTTCATAATTCTCACAGGATTCTTACCCTCTTATTTAAGAATAAACAAATGTTGCTTGTAAATAGTCATTTAATTTACAGAGGATTGTGATATCTAGGAAAAGTTGTAGCACTTAAGTAATCCAGCACCATGTTAGATAAATGCTGTTCTAACCCGCAAATTGCCAAAAGGTGAGATTCCACCAAATCATGATTTTGTTCATTCCCTATATCTAAATTTGTTATGGTTTCATTTTTCTCAATTTCTGCATCTATAAGCTGTATCTTCCTAGTGCTAACTTAGGTACAAGGCTCAATCTTGGCTAGATTTACAGAAATAATCCCCTAACACCAAAATTTTCAGAAATTTCATGTCTTACTAATGACTTGAGGAAATATGGCAGGATGTGAGACAGGCAATTGTATAGTTTTTCATTATTACATTGATTCTGTATCCCTTTCTCTTTTCCTCCGTTTTCCTACTATCATTACTTGTAGCAAATAAGTTCTCGGCTTTATAAGTAAATTTTACTGAAGTCAAAGGCAATAGTCATTTTTGTAGCTATTTTTCTCCTACCAAGAAATAGGAGTAAAATAACTCTATGTCATAGTTATTCTCAATTTACCATCTCTTCACCCCAAATTTTTTTCCAAATATTTCTTTTGCTCATTTCTGTCTGTCTTCTTCTGGTATTCCCATTACACATATGTTACATCTTTTACAGTTGTCCCAAAGGTCTTGGATATTCTTTACCTTTTCATCAGTCCTTTTCTCTGTTTTTCAGTTTTGGAAGTTTCTATTGACATATCCTCAAGTTCAGAGATTCTTTCCTCAGCCATAGTCAGTCTAAGAAATTAGCCATTTCTGTTAGTATTTTGATCTCTATCATTTCCTTTTTATTCATTCTTAGAATTTCTATCCCTCTGCTTATTGTATCCATCTGTTCTCACATATTGTCTCCTTTTTTTCTTTAGAATATTTTTCATATCAGTCATAGTTGTTTTAAATTCCTGGTCTGATATTTCTAATATTCCTTCCATATCTGAGCATAGTTCTGAGACTTGCTCTGTCCCTTCACAATGTACATCTTTCATTTTAGTGTCCTTTGTAATTTATTATTGAAAACTAGACAAGATGTATGGCAGTGGTCCCCAACCGTTTTGGCACCAGGGACTGGTTTCACGAAAGACAGTTTTTCCAGGGATGTGATCATCAGGGCACACAACCTACATCTCTCACATGTGCTTGTCGCAATAGGGTTCGCACTCCTATAAGAATCTAATGTCACGGCTTATCTGACAGGAGGTGGAGCTCAGGTGGTACTGCTTGCTCGCCGGTCGCTCAACTCCTGCTGTGCCTCCTGGTTTCTAACAGGTCACAGACAAGTAGTGGGCTGTGGCCCGGGAGTTGGGAGCCACTGATGTATGGGGTAAAAGGAATTGCAGCAAATAGACTTTTAGTAATGCAGTGGTAAGATGTGGGGGGGAGGGCAAGCATCGTATAATATTATGACTAGGACTCAGTCTTAACGAGCCTGTGCCCCTGGACTGTGCACTTCACGTGTTTGTTTTAGCATCCCTCCTTCCTCAATGGGACAGGATGGCTAGAGGGGGCTAGAGTTGGGGATGTTTCCTCTCCTATGTGAAGGCTACAGAAGGTGAGAGTTGAGTGTTTTCCTTCTCTCAGTTCAGTTAGGTTCTGGTAAAATCGTTTCTTTCGAGGGAAAGCCTTGTTAAGAACAGAATATTCTCACATATTTCAAATGACTACTTCCACTCCCAAACACCCCGCATCCCGACACTTAGAAACCGGAGAGGATTTTTCTCTGATCTTCACTGTGATAACCTGGTCAAGCAAACTAGAATTCACAAAAATGTAGGCATGTCTCCCTGATACTGGGCTCCTCTGCAGTTTCTAACTCTCAGATTTTCCTGTATTAAGCCTTCAACAATTTGTCAGTTACAGTTTAGGTTTTCTTAGTAAATACCAGCAGTATTTCTCATAGCCGTTTCTGCTTATGGGTTCCTGCTTTGGCAAGTTGTGATTCTCTATGTCCATCTGTCTGTCTCTCCAGTGTTTCGGGCAACAGCTATTCCTGTGATCTCAATTCCCCGATTGATCGAAGAAAAATTGTTGATTTTCAGTTTTTTCAGCGTTTTACTTATGGTTCGGATGGGGTGATGAATTCTAAGGTTCTAACACGTTGGACCAGAAACTGGAATTCTCCCAATCCTTTTTCTACTTTTCTCCCTCTTGCTCTGAATCCTGTGTGGCTGATCTCTGCAGTCTATACCAGCAGCACACTTTGCTGGCTGGTGTCTGCTTACATTTAGTCATGAGAGTTACAGGCAGGAGATAGGGGAGGAGACAAGAGACAGGAAGGGCTATTTCTTTCCTAGCTCCTTCTTCCTCCGCTTCATTGTAATGCCTCTGGAAATAACTAAATATTCCAGGACCACTGTTTCCGCTCAGCAGTCCTCCACAGTACCAGCCCTCTGGGCTCCAGTAACACCATCTTTTGGTTGTCCCATCCACTCTAGGGGTAGCAGTAGTTTCTTATTGTTGCAGATCTCTTTGTGTCTCACCATTAATATGTGTTTCCTTCAAGTAAGCAGCTCATTTTAACGCTCTTCAACCGAATCACTAGGGATACATTCTGCTTCTAGTTGCAACTATGTAAATAGAAACAGGACACACAAAAATAACCCAACCAAGTGTTGGCTGTTTCTTGACTTTTTGCCATCCCATCTAAGACCTATCAGAGGTATCAGCATGGTATTACTAATAATCTCAAATATTTTAGTAAACAAATTAGGAAAACATTCATGAGTTTAGAGAAATTTAGTCAAAATATTACACATTGTTTTTATCTAGATTTATGAAATGAAACTTTTGAATATAAAGACTTTTGTTTAGGAATAGAGGATGAGTCAATTAGGATTAGAGCTGTGTTCAAATAAAGGAAAGTCTATTTTTCTTTCACACAAAAGCAAAACTGTAGCTCCCCATGGCAATTCCACATGCATATCTGAGGTTACTATTTGCTCCTTTTTAATAAGGAGATGACTGGAGCTGGCTTGGTAGAATGACAAAGATACATGCACTGGCGGGCTCAGTGGCTCACGCCTATAATCCCAGAACTTTGGGAGGCCGAGGCGGGCGATAACCTGAGGTCAGGAGTTCGAGACCAGCCTGGCCAACATGGTGAAACCCTGTCTGTACTAAAAATACAAAAATTAACCGGGCGTGGTGGCATGCACCTATAATCCCAGCTACTTAGGAGGCTGAGGCAGGAGAATCGCTTGAAACCAGGAGGCGGAAGTTGCAGTGAGCCAAGATTGCACCACTGCACTCCAGCCTGGGCGACAGAGGGAGACTGTCTCAAAAAAAAAAAAAAAAAAAAAAAAAAAAGATACATGGCACCAAAACAGCTCTTGTCAAAATCATTTTCATGTTGCCAAACTCTCTTCATCTTACTTGCCTTGTCTGCAGCCTTCATCAGAGACGAGCACCACTTCCTTCTTGAAATAATCTGTTCTCATGGCTTTCATGGCACCACTTCTTCATCAATTTCTTTTGCTACACTTCCTTTTGTGATTCAGCCTCATTTGCTAGTTCTTGCTCCTCAACGATGGGAAGCCCTTGATCCTGGACTTTCTTCTCTTTTTCTGTTAGAGTCCTCCTTCAATGAATGTATTCATTTCCAATTTCTAAACAAACTCATTCACTGAGATCAGATTTGTAGATTTAATCTCTTTGTTTACCTTCTATATCTCAAACCTAACAGGCCTCCAATAGTTTTTTATTCTTCCCTTCTTAAAACCTATCCCTCAATATTCTCACAATTTTGTGATTTCATTTGACAGCCTAATGTTTAATTCACCCTTGGTTCCTCTTTTCAGGTTTCACTCTCTTTGTGCCACACCCTACACATCAATTTCTATTTATGATTCTGATTCTAAAACATATCTCAATTGCCTGCTCTTCTATCTCCAGTGACACATCCCTAGTATAGACTACTGATGTCTCTGGCCTGAGTTTCAGCAAATGCTTTAAATGAAATCTACACTTCTGTTCTTATTCTTCTCAAATTTATTTTCCACAGAGTAGAAGGAATGTTCCTAAAACACAAATTGGATAATGTTACTTCCCTTTAATGTCTTTGCATTGCACTTAGCATTAAAGCCCAAAGTTTTCTCTATGGTCTGTAGGACAAACCTATCTATTCTAGTCACTATTCTGTCTTCAGTCTTCAACCCCCTAGCATTTCACTTTGTTTTTTCCACTTCAGCTACATGCTTCTCTCTGTAGCTGAAACATTCCAAGCTCTTTCCAAGCTTAAATTCTTTGAACATGATGCTCTATCAGAAACGCTTTCCCTTTCTCTTTGCGTTACCACTTCCATTTCATCAATCTTTGTTGAAATGTCGCTGCCAAAGATAGGTCTTTCTTATCCTTCTCTAAAGTCAGTGTCACCTGATAATAAAGAAGAATAAAACATTCTTTTCATTGTCATCCATCACAGTACCACATTTATTTTCTTAATGGCCCTTGATCATAATTTACAATTCATTAAAAACATTTTGGTTTCCACATTTTAATTGCGTTTACTCCACTAGAATGTGACCAAAAAAAGCAAGAGAGCATGTCTATTTTGTACACTCTTTAAGCCATAATAGAATGACTAACCTTAGAAGCTCATAATTAAATATTTCAGAATGAATTTTCAATATTTAGAAACTTAGTCTTTCCCTTTGTTTTAATGTGTGTATGTATTAATCTGTTATCTTGTATTTTTCATGTTAAATAATTGTTTTTAATCTTCTCCCTCAGAAAAATCTACTCAGTGCTGGCACCAACATAACTATTTTCTACCTTGCTACTCACTCACTATGATGACTAGTATATTTGGTGAAAAAGTTTAGGGCAACTGGCTTTGAGGAGATTGGAATAACTTCCTTTGACCATTGTTTCTTCTTCCAATAAGTGCAGCCCGTTGAAGTTATAAAATATGCACAAATCACACTTAAATACAAAGTTTTGTTCTAATCTATATCTGATAAATCATTTTTTCTTAAACAGGCAGCCTTCTGTATCCTCATGTTCAACCAACCATGGATTGAAAATATTTCAAAATATAAAAAAAAAATAAAAATCATATAAATAAAAAACACGATGTAACAACTATTTACATAGTATTTACATATATTAGGTATTATAAGTAGTCTAGAGATGATTTAAAGTACACAAGAGGATGTGTGTAGGTTATATGCAAATACTACATCATTTTATGTAAGGCACTTGGACATTCACTGATTTTGGTAATCACTAGGGTCCTGGAACCAATCCCCCACAGATAACAAGAAACAACTGCACTATGTTTTCTAAATAACTCACTTAAAATATTTTAAGAACCTGTAATGAGGTAAGAATATGTTCTTTAGTGCATTCTCATTACAGAAGATAACAATAAAATTAATTTGCTTCCTTAAGTATAGGGGGTCTATATCAATGAATTTATACTATAAAGCTACAAGCCTGATGGAATTCTGACATAATAATATATATTTCATCTAAAGATAGCTGATATTAGCAAGAAAAGATAGACGAGGAAATCATAAGACACAAGAGTATCTTAAAATTAAAATGGTACCAACCACTAATGAATTTTTTGGTTAGGAATTAGTTACTAATTAAAAGATCTTGTATGCTGCATCAACAGTGGAAAAGGGAAGGCTTAGGAATGCAGAATTAATCAAAACAGATAGATTTGATCAGTTTTGGCAAAAAAAAATAATTAAAGGAAAAGGAAATAAGTATTTCCTAAGCAATGATAGATTCTTATTTTTGTAACAGATACTTCTAGATAGAGTCCAATGTCATTTGTAAGATCTCCAACAGTGTTAGTCCCCCGAATAATCCATAACCTTAGAGCCTACAATAGAAGTCAACTACACATCATCTTCTTCCATTTCAGTTTCTACCTGTAACTCAGATACTCAACAGCCAAAAATTTCAGTAGCTTCAGATACCCCTGACCTAAAGGACCATTAAGATTACCAGGGAAAATACAAGATTACCCATTTATTTTGAACTATATTATTTGAAAGTAATATTCTGTAAACTTCAAAGCAGCAGCAAACAATTGAAAGAGTTCCTAGTGTTAGTATAATTCACTGATAGTTGTCACAGGTTATGGTATGCATTTCTAGGCACTCCACGGCTCTTAGAAAAATGCTGAACATAATTGATGATAAAAAATTGCATAATCGATAATTAGAAAATCTCAGGTTTTATCTAAGGCATTTAATACAAAGTAGTTCAACTTTGAATATGCTGTATCATGTAGATTCCTTTAAAAAAAAGTCAATCCAAACTTTAACTTAAGTAACCATTATAAGGGTACTACCTATATTCTGATGGATGTATATCTGATGGATAGTATTGCAACTTTAGCTCTGTAATATCAGGTGAGGTAAACCAGATGAGTTTCACTCCAAGTAAATTTTACCCCCAAATCTAGAGTTCATGATTCTAACATCTAATTGAAGTCATAATGGCCAACATGCTTCTCTCCCCAAGGAGTACCTTTATGTTGAATTGTGTCTGACAAAAACCATCTGAGCATTATTTTTATTTGAATTATTAGCATCTTTTGTTTAATGGTTCATTATTTACCTAAAAACATTACTTTAAAAAAGGTAATAGGAGAGGTAATTTTTTAGTACAGAATTAGTTTTCACTAACATATAAGGTCACATTGTACATTACGTGCATCATTCTCACAAGTACATTTCAGTGGTTTAAAGTACATCTTATCCAATAAAATTTATTTTGCAATATTTTATATCATGTAAAGTTCTAATAAAATTAAGCTTTAGTCCACATTTCTCAATATAATGTCTAGATGAAAAATGTATGAAACAATCATTGCTTGCATATTAATAATTTCTACAGGCCGGGTGCGGTGGCTCACGCCTGCAATCCCAGCACTTTGGGAGCCCAAGGCGGGCGGATCACGAGGTCAAGAGATTGAGAACATCCTGGCCCACATGGTGAAACCCCATCTCTACTAAAAATACAAAAATTAGCTGGGTGTGGTGGCACATGCCTGTAGTCCCAGCTACTCAAGAGGCTGAGACAGGAGAATCTCTTGAACCCGGGAGACAGAGGTTGCAGTGAGCTGAAATCGTGCCACTGCACTCCAGCCTGGCAACAGAACGAGATTTCGTCTCAAAATAAATAAATAAATAATAATCATAACAACTTCTACAAGGTGAGGAACAAAAACAGGAACTTAAAAAGCAGAAGGAACTAGTATCAGAAACAACTATGATCATTTGCTAAAATATACAATTGTCCTAATTATGAATTATTGTAGTTAAGTCAGGATTTTACTTGATTAGAACCATCACTTTGCAATAAATGAGAGATGATAAATTTACAGATACTGAGGGTTAGGACTTCAACATCCATTTGGGCAACACAATTCAACCCATAACATCTCCTTAACATCAACAGGATCTTGGGAATCCTGAAGTCCTATACTCTGCCTCCAGCTGGAGTTTCATGGTAATGCTCCAAAGTGCGGCCCCCTCTAAAAAGCATTTGCCCTGGAACAGTGGTTCCCACACATAGCGGATCATCAAAATTGTTGGACAGTATTTACAAAATACACATACCGGTATCCTCTAATCTCAATTAGAGAATCTTAATGATTATGTATGAGGAAGAAAACTGGCAAAATCATTTTTTAAAAATTCCCCCAGACTCTTCTAATAGTCAATTCGATATGGGAATCACCTGATTCCAAATTATACTCCTCTGAATATGTAAATATAGTCTACCAGAGTGGAAGAAAAAATTTCAGAATTTCTATTTCTATTCATTCTACTGTAGATTTTTAAATGTCTTTATATGTATTTTTCACAAGGTAATTTATATTACAACAGTAATCACATATTACATATATGAAGAAAGGTATATAATTTATAAATTAAGGTATATTTAGGATGCATACATTCAAAGCCTTTTACCGGTAGACTGCAAGCCTAGGCTTTTGGGTCCCATTGTCCTGAAGGGTACTGAGATAGACAATTATCTTGTCTTCTCTACCATGCAGGTATTCACAAAAACAAACACAATGATGAGGATGGCAGTGATGAGCAAGATCCCCGTTGGACTTATAATAAAAACATGTTTATGGGACCTTATAATACATAACTTTGTACTTATTATGGGGCTTTTAATTTGTACCAATAAAACATTCTATATACCATCCTCATTATATAATGTGGACATTCATTGCTAAACAATGGATGAACTGTATGCATAAATCTGCATATACATAAATCAGTACTCCTTTGTGTATTTTAAAGTGAGAGAAATACATTAAGATGGGGATTTTTTATTTTAAAAAAGAAGTAGAAATATAAACCCCAAAAATAAAACAATACATAGCTTGAAGAAGGAAAAAAAAAAGAAAGGAGAAGAAAAAAGAAAAGGGGCAAAGGAAGATTCTTTTAAATACAAGGAACATAAAAAGATTTCAGGTATTAAATTAGAATGAAAATACCTTCCCTATAAACAATATAAGTGCTGCCAATTGTGCTGAGAGAGAATGAGGTGGAATTGATTGTGCCAGAATTAGATAAAGCACTAGCTAAACAAAGAGCTTCTGGTATCCTGAGGAAGGAGCCAGAATGTACAAAAAAAGATCAGTTCAGTGGCAGTCAGCCATTAGATACCAATGAAGCTAATCCACACCACTAACTTGTGAACGAAGTAGATTTTCCTCCTTGTCTGTTCTCACAAACAATCATTAATTTTAAGTGCAGCTTAGGCAGGTGCTCAGAGAGTCCCTACTGTTTTGACATTATGTTGGAGGATTTCCAAGCAGCAAGCTGGTATAGTCCTTGAGTCCCTTCCACTTCGCTGCTTCTGAAATTCACTTGCACCTACAGACAGCCAGTCTCCTACCTATAACATTCAGGGGTAGACTAGCTGGCCTGGCATCTAGGGAGGTTCATTTTCAAAAATTTAAAGCCAAGACGTCTATCAACATATTCAGCAAACGGCAGTAGGAGCATCTAGTCATTGATATAAACTGTCTAGGATAAGTCTGCTAGGGTAATATGATTGCTGATCATACTACCTTGATTAATATGATTGTTGATTGTGTTATATGTTGATCATATAACAGTAGCCTGTTAGATCAGCTTCTGTGGAACGAATTTCTGACATCTTTATGTCCAAGGAGATGTACTATGTAATGTGACTCACTGCCCTTACGACCAATGCAAATGATCTATAAATTTATACTGGACTTAATATACAGAAAGCATTGAAAAGGAAAATAATTCAATTTTTCCCCGATCTAAACTTTTAGCATTTTAGTTCCCATTCTACATTCTATAGTGCACGAGACTGGATGTCCACTTACTTTTCTCACCCACTTTGCCTTTTTTAGGGAAGGCAAATAAAAAATAAAAAAGGAAAAGGTTAGAAGCTGTTTCATCTACCTCTTTTCTACCCATCTGAAAGTCTTGAATAAACAGAAATTATTCCTATGAAGAGCAATAATCCATTTATTAATGCTTATAGTTAAATAAATGCAGATGTCACAAAGGAATTATAAAACCTAGGTGAAATGTGTTCCCATTGTGCATATTGCACTCACTCACCCCCTAAGGTTTATAGACTAGTACCTGTCTTGGTGACAGATCCTCCATGGCCACTGCAAGCTTTCTAGGTGGTGAGCAGAGAGTGCAGCCACATGAGGAACCATCTGTGACATAAAGACATCTGCCAACTCTCTCCTCAAGATTTGGTGAGGACCAATGACAATGTATAGAGCAATTCAAGTTCCTTGGAAAGAAAGACCTGTGAAATAAGAGTACATTTATTGTCCCTTGGTGTTAGCAGGTAGCTGTCTCCTACCTACCCTATGTGGATATACCTACTGATGCATAGATAGAATAGATGGATTGCCTACTAACATGGAAGATTAAATGACAAGGTTAGAAACAAGAACCAAGCACTATTGTCTCCTAATGCAGGTAATGGATGCTCAGTTCACCAGAGGAAAGAGATGGATGTATCAAGGTATAGAAAGCTTGAATTCCTTCTCTAAATTTCACATACTGAGAAATCTTAACAGTTATAAAATCTACCAGATAAAAATCATCTGGTAAATGGATAATATATTTAAAAAGGAAAAAAAAAACTTGAGAAATTAGAAGTCACTGAAGAGAACAATTACATTTCACTTTTAAGACATCTATTAGAAAATAAAATATAAGCCAAAAATTGATAAAGAAAAATTACTTCAATTTCAGCTTGAACCCAGACTACATTCTTTTATAAGCTTTGAGACTATCACATTTAAAGATAAAGTTATATTCTTTGAAATGGAAACTTGAGGAATTGTGAATGCAATTGGCCCTCTGAGTTTAAGACATTCATGTCTTGAATTTTAATTCCAATTTTACAGCTTGCAAGCTAATGCCATAATGGACATGTTTTCCTCTCTATTTAGAAGGGAGGAGAAAAGGGAAAACTACACATGGCATCACTGGAAACAAGCCAAGTGGCAGGGTGCTGGGGAAGGAATTGGCAGCCACACCATCTGAGAGATCAAACTGGCGACAACTTTTGTTGCATTTCAAAAATAAGATGTGGCATAGTATGACAAGTACAAACTTTTTAACAAAAGCAGTGAAAATCATTTCACTCCCTCCCTTTTTTTGCAATTATCATTCTAGCTTTCTAAATGTTCCCATTTGATTTCAGCTACATTGCTATTTTGGTATAAATGTCAAGAAAGTCTTAAAGACTATATTTTTCTAATCTTGGAAGATGCATCAACTTTTTTTGAGAAAACAAGCTTCTAAAAAACAAAGAGAATTTGGAGGTGACTTCTGCATGATTAAAAATGGAAAATATCAGAAGGAATCATTGCTAAAGAAAACCAAACTGGCTATTTAAATTGTTAGCATTCTACAAGGCCCATAATCTAGTCCATGATACTTGAACATAATGGCCCCTTTTATGTGAGGTCCTTGGAGCATCTCCAAGGCAGTCATCTCTTTAATCTCCAAACTATTGCTGCAATATAGAAAAGAAGGGCTGTCTATCAAAGCCCCATTTTCTAGATAGTAAACTCTCAAGTGCAAGAAATGTAAGTCTTATTTGATCTATTAAAAAAAGAAATGGGTGTTGGATCTGAACTGTGTGAGCTCTGATTGTTACATATGGCCTTATCCTCTAACTCTTCACATTTCCATCCATAGATGGATGGGGAAAACTTATACTGCCCTCCCCAGGAAGGAAATGTGTTGGAGGAAATGTATCTAGTTACTTTCTCCCCTCCCATTCTTTCATTCAGTCTTTCCCTAGAGAGGAGGAACGGCTCATTTTAGGAGAAAGGCCCTGAGCAGGTGTAGATCAACCCCTCTGGGTGCACTCTCTGATCTAGCCCCCCTCTCAATACAAACACTCTTCTCTGTTCCAAGTTATATTTCCATCAGGACAGGCTCTGCCTAGAAAGGACAGAACCCTGGAGTTTAAGGTGGAAAAATTGATTCAGTTGGGGAAAGAATAGGAATTCTGATTTTGGTTGCAAATTTAAGCAGAATCTCCTAACCTAGCTTTATTAGTAATGAAGCTGTTGTTCTGGTCCTTTACTAAGGTCCTTTACGAAGAAGAATTATGGGTAGCACTTTATACACCTCCATCAATGTGTCCTATCATTTGGTTTAAATCAATCCATAAAAATATGCCCAGTCCACAAGACTTAACCTGTGAAAAAGATGCTAGTAATGACAATGGTGATAATAAGTAGCATACTTTGACACTTACCATGTGCCTACTCTGTTACCCATAGTTGATTTACATATAATAACTAATTAAATTCTCATACAAATCTATGAGATATAAACTATTATTATGATACAGATAATAAACTGAAGCAATCCAGGCTTAATTATCCCTTCAAAGTCACACAGCAAAGTCTGTTCCCTCCATCATCTTTATTGTCACTAATGACATCGGACATTATCTAACTCTCATCTTCAAATTATCAAGTCATTTTATAATAAGTATTATTTATTATTTTTAAAAATCTGTTCACTTTGACTACTTAGCATGTTGTATTTATGTATCTTTTTTATGGTTGTTTTTTATCTTTTGTTGTTTTTATCTTTAAACATGATAGTCTCAAAGCTTATAAAAGAATGTAATCTGGGTTCAAGCTGAAATTGAAGTAATTTTTCTTTATCAATTTTTGGCTTATTATGTTATTTTCTAATAGATGTCTTAAAAGTGAAATGTAATTGTTCTCTTCAGTGACTTCTAATTTCTCAAGTTTTTTTCCTTTTTAAATATATTATCCACTTACCAGATGATTTTTATCTGGTAGATTTTATAACTTAAGATTTCTCAGTATGTGAAATTTAGAGAAGGAATTCAAGCTTTCTGTACCTTGATACATCCATCTCTCTCCTCTGGTGAACTGAGCATCCATTACCTGCATTAGGAGACAATGGTGTTTGCTTTTTGTTTCTAACCTTGTCATTTAATCTTCCATGTTAGTAGGCAATCCACCTACTCTATCTATGTGTCAATAGGTATATCCACATAGGGTAGGTAGGAGGCAGCTACCTGCTAACACCAAGGGACAATAAATGTACTCTTACTTCACAGGTCTTTCTTTCCAAGGAACTTGAATTGCTCTATACACTGTCATTGGTCCTCACCAAATCTTGAGGAGAGAGTTGGCAGATGTCTTTATGTCACAGATGGTTCCTCATGTGGCTGCACTCTCTGCTCACCATCTAGAAAGCTTGCAGTGGCCATGGAGGATCTGTCACCAAGACAGGTGCTAGTTGTTTTTTATGATGATTGTATTAGTCCATTCTCAAATTGCTATAAAGAACTACCCGAGTTAACGGGTGCAGCACACCAACATGGCACATGTATACATATGTAACAAACCTGCACGTTTTGCACATGTACCCTAGAACTTAAAGTATAATTTAAAAAAGATAAAAAAGAATAAAAATAAATAAATAAAATGTTTTTAAAAAGTGAAAAAAAAAAGAACTATCTGAGACTGGATAGTTTATAAAGAAAAGAGGCTTTTAAGTGGCTTACAGTTCCATGGGCTGTATAGGAAGCATGGCTGGGGAGGCCTCAGGAAATTTACAAGGCAAAGGGAAGCAAGCACGTCTTACATGGCCAGAGAAAGAGTAAGAGAGCAAAATTGGAGGTGCTACACACATTTAAACCACCAGATCTGGTGACAACTCAGTCACTGTTATGAGAACAGCAAATGGGTTGTCCAAACCCTTGATTCAATCACCTCCTACCAGGCCCCTTCTCCAACACTGAAGATTACAATTCGACATGAAATTTGGGTGGGGAAACAAATCCAAACCATATCAGTGATTTTCAAAAAAAAAAAAAAGGTAAATAACAACAATAAAGATAATACCTGAAATTTTTGTCCAGGAGCCATATTAAGCACTTATGTAATCTGATATAATCTTCAAAGCAATCGAATGAGGTAGTGGTGTTATATCCCTATTTTACAAATGAAGTTTCAATTTGTTTTCAACATGAAAATATTTGCTATCAAAATATCGTTAAGTAGGCCTTTAATCCGAGCACTTCGGGAGGCCAAGGCAGGAATATCACTTAAGGCCAGGAGTTTGAGACCAGCCTGGGTAACATAGCAAGATCTTGTCTCTACAAAAAAATTTAAAAACAGTTGATCATGGTGGTGCACACCTGTAGTCCTAGCTGCTCAAAAGGTTAAGACATGGTGATTGCTTGAGCCCAGAAGTTCTGGGCTGCAGGAAGCTGACTACGCCACTGTACTCCAACCTGGGTGACAGATCAAGACTCTGTCTCTTAAACATGAACAAATAAAAACAAAATTAATTTTATGTATTGGTCAGTCTGTAATGCTTCAGAAAATTAACCCATGCAAAATTTTAAGAAAACATATCTTTATATTAAACCACTTAATATAATAAATGCATTAATTATCTTTATATCTCAAATCATAATGTATTTTTCCTTTTTGCATATTTAAATCATGAGTCTGATCATAACTTTCTAGTTTTGATGGAACTGGGGGAAATTTGAAAGACAAGGTAACTAATGTGTTTTACTTTTATTTCACAATAAAAAAATCCCAAAGCCAAGCTTATGTCACCTATTTGCAAGCTCTGAACTCACCCTCAAAACTTTCTTGGATGTTTTTGCTTAAGAAAAATGTAGCTGACAAGCTAAGTGTGGTGGCTCACGCCTGTAATCCCAGCACTTTGGGATAATGAGGTGGGTGGATCACTTGAGGTCAGGAGTTGGGGAGCAGCCTGGCCAACATGGTGAAACCCTGTCTCTACTAAAAATACAAAAATTAGCTGGGGGTGGTGGTGCATGCCTGTAATCCCAGCTACTTGGGAGGCTGAGGCGGGAGAATTGCTTGAACCTGGCAGGTGGAGGATGCAGTGAGCCGAGATTGTGCTACTGTATTCCAGCCTGGGCAATAGAGCAAGACTCTGTCTCAAAAAAAAAAAAAAAAAAACCAGAAAAGAAAAATGTAGTTGACTTCTTTAGCATAATAGTTTGGATAATTCTGTCATTAAAATATCCTTCTGCTTTTTCCAGAATAAATAATCATCACAATTAATTTTTCTTTTCTACCATTTTTATACATCATCTTCTAAATGAACCATTCTGTCTGAAAAGTTCATTAGCAACATCTAAAAGCTCTACTGATCATTAAATGGCAAGGTAGAATTACCAACAAGGAGGCCCTGGAATACAGCCAGCCAAACTTCATTGAAACTTGATAAAATACAGCCACCTTTCTATGCCTTGCACATAACTGGAGCCCAACAAATATGGGCTGATTTGTTGATCCACTGAGTTGGATCAGTGGGGAGCATGGATGTGCACAGGATATTCAAGCAGTTCATGGATGATGAGTGAAGTACGGTACCTACAAATGGGGAGATTAGAAACAAAATGTTTTTAAAGATGTCCTGAAGCAAAACTTCAAACACTCTGTCATGGCTATGGACCACTGAGAAACCCACACAGCAGATGGCTCAATCTAATGCCCAGCTAAAATGAAATGGCTGCTTTCACAAAAGTACCAGCTTCCCTCCAATGGGAAGAAACAGCTTCAAATGTAGGGCAGTCTGCATTTGTATAGGGTAGGGAAAGGGCTGCAACACACAAAAGAAACATTTTCAACTCAAATGTCATTAAAATAAGCAGTTTCTCTAAATTTCTCTCTGCCTCTTTTACTAAACTTATTTATATAAATGCCTTACTTTATCACTCAAGTCGTCAGTAATATCATAGTACACAAATATATTATAGCATAATAAGAAGGACATATATTGAAAAACCTATTCCATAATTCTATCTGGTAAAATGTCAAATAGATAGGCTCATCACTTTTTCTAGCCTACTTATTTTTTTAAATCCATATATCTGCTTCATTTACATTTTTACATTAATCCAATTATTTCAAAATTGTTGACTATCCGTTATCTACAATAATTGAAATCTAGAGTTAAGCATATTTACATTGCCTGTATCACTCATACTTCCTAATTTTTTCCATGAAGTTCTCATCTAAATATTTGGATTTCAAATAAAAATAATTTAATATCACAAAAATTGTCACTAAGGCAGAATTATTAAGTAGGAACTCTCAGCAGAATCTCATTTTATCTTTCAGGTTTTTTCCCCCACTTTTCCTGTCAATGCCTTTTTTATGTCAGAAATTCTTTCCACCCCCATTGCCCTCATGTTTTCACCACCCTCTTTTTACCAAAACTTTTCTTGCTATGAAACCAACTGAATGATGACATGGGAGGGTCATGGTAGCTCCTCCCTTCCCATGAGTGCCAGCCTGAGAGAAAAGTCAGGAGAGCTGAACACAGCAGGAGAGAAGGAAGTCCAAGGAACTAGAGCAGGAACATTATTTTAGAACCAGGCTGGAAGTGATGCCTGATTCCTGGTGCACACTACTGCAGAGGCCACAGTGCGCTTGCTGGGCATCCTCAGGGACCATATTGGAAAGAAACTAGTAAAGTAAATTATACTAATGTGTGATTGAGTTATAATAACTATATCTTTTACACCTCCAAAGGTTAGATAGACTTCAAAGGGGACAAAGCAGTTGGGGTTAAAGTTCGAGAAATTCAAAGAACACCTTTTGGTTTTCCTGAGGGGAAAGTGTTATATTTCAACACTCCTGGCTCCTTGCCTCCACTCTACTCCTCTCCATAGGAACAGAATATGGTACCTGGTGAGTTGGTCATGGGCATTATTCCAGTCTTTTCAACTGGGTAGAATAAGTTCTAGATATCTTCTGTAAAATATAGTACCTGTAGTTAACAGGATGTTATAGTGCACTTAAAAAATTGTTAAAAGGGTAGATCTCATGTTAAGTGTTCTTACCACAAACACATACACAGGCATACACACACACACACACACACACACTGGGACTTTTGGAGGCGATGGTATATGCATATGTTCAAACTTATTAATGGTATACATTAAACATATATTTTTTGGTATATCAATTATACCTCAATAAAGCTGTTAAAAAAGAATAATGAAATAATCATGTGAAAAGTAAAGAAAAATATTACCTATTGAGGACTGAAAATTAACAAATTAAGAGACATGTCCCAAGAGCTAATTCTTTGAACACATCAATAAAACAGACTGATAGTGTTCATTAGTAAGAGAGAGAGAAAAAGAGGTAGAGAATGAGGGTATAAGAGATTGGCTTTGGAATTAAAATATTGGAAAAGATATTACAGCATTCATCATAAAATACAGACTCTCAGGAAATTAATATAAAATTTTTAAGTAAAAATAATGTAAGAAGCTTTATCACATGATACATCAAATTTAAATAATAAATAAAGCAAATGTATAAAATAATTTATTATATTAGTGAGAAAACTGAGTTTAAGTATTAGTGATATTGAGAATATCAAAAAATAGAATGGTAGGTTCTCGTATGACATTTTATTCCTAAATAAATTTAAAATGGGTTAAATATTTAAATAAAGAACCATAAATGTATCAGAATGAGAAATGACTTTTAAATACTTATTTCGAGGTAAAAAATACGGAACATTTGATATTTTAGACTACATAAAAATTGAAAATATTTGTAAAGCAAAAACTATCAGAAACCAGGCCAGGCGCAGTGGCTCACACCTGTAATCTCAGAACTCTAGGAGGCCGAGGTGGGCAGATCACTTGAGGTCAGGAGTTCGAGACCAGCCTGGCCAACATGGTGAAACCCTGTCTCTCCTAAAAATACAAAAATCAGCTGGGTGTGATGGTGCGTGCCTATAGTCTCAGCTACTTGGGAAGCTGAGCCAGAAGAATCGCTTGAACCTGGGAGGCAGAGGTTGCAGTGAGCTGAGATCATGCCACTGCACTCCAGCCTGGGCAACAGAGCAATACAAAAAATTGAGGGCAATAAGTGTCAAAATAGGTGATGGACCAGATAGTTGATCTATTACTTTAGGAAGTAAAATATATTTTCTCCATACAAGTAAATGTGTATCCAAGACCCACTTTCTTGTCAGCTCCTATATTACCAGACTAGGGAAACAAAAGGTATTTTGAATATTAGGAATTTGGACCTTGCTTCTCCCCTAAAGCCAAAGAAGAAAGGTCTGAGAGAATCAATTGAAGAAATTGGCATCTTAATCCTTAGTTGAAGGTCTTCTTATGAAGCAAACTGAATGATCTGCACACCAGAGTATTTAAGCAGGAAAGGAAATGAGAAGTTGAGAGAGAAAGTTGGATGGAAGAAGGGACAGAGCATTGGTAAATTTGTTGTGGAGAAAGTAGACATTATAGAAAGTAGCAAGGCTTGAAATATTGTGTTTGTCTCAAATCGTGAAAGCAGGTTACCAGGCAAGGGGAATCCCAAAACATAAGGCTATATTGACGATCAGAAGGAGAAACTGAAGTGTGTTTGAAAAAGTTAGCAGGAAGGAGGTCTTCTGTATTAGTCCATTCTACACTGTTATAAAGAACTTCACTCAGACTGGGTAATTTATAAAGTAAAGAGGTTTAATTGACTTACAGTTCCACATGGCTGGGGAGGCCTCAGGAAACTTACAATCATAGTGGAGGGGAAAACAGGCACGTACTTCTCATAGCAGCAGGAGAGAGAGAAGTGCAAGCAGAGGAAATGCCAGATGCTTATAAAACCATCAGATCTATTGAGAACTCACTATCATGAGAACATCATGGGGCAAACCGCCCCCATGTTCCAATTGCCTCACACAAGGTCCATCCCTAGACATGTGGGGATTATGGGTATTACAATTTGAGATGAGATTTGGGTGGGGACACAGAGCCAAACCATGTAATCTCCCATGTCTAGGAGCTGAACACCGAGGAGATCTCCTATTGGGATCACATGAGCACCCCAAGAGAAGCAACGTATGGAAGCCTGCCACACAAGAGAAGCAATAGCTAGCCAATGTTAGCCAAGAGATAACCTAACCAGAACATCTTTCTCTCTCTTTCTGGCTTCCATTCTATAAGATAAAAAAGAGAGGCATGGAGAAAATAAATTTGGAATAGATATATTAGGAGCAGACTTGGTTTTATCCCTACTTCAAGTTCCATAAGAGAAGAACTAGCTAGTACTAAGATAAGAGGAAATATGCAATAAATTGGATATGCAATTGTACTTTTAAAAACTGGACTTGAATTGACTGGACTTTAAAAAAAATAACTGAAAATAATGAGGAAGTTGAGGAACTAGTCAAGATGTCCCTAAGGAATGGAAAAGGGAAATCTGAGAGAGCATAGAAAAAGATAGTTTGATCCCACAAACTTCAGACTGTTCAATAAGCCTGTTACATGTACCATGGTTCCTAAAATAGTCCATTCCTCTTCACATAGAAATTTCATTTTTGGAATTTATCTGTGGTGACACAAAGAATCGTATTGTCAAATCTGACTCTAGAAATCATAGATTTTACCCAATATGAAACTTCACCAATGATTTAAAGAACACAGGTGAAGAATTCTTTCCTTGATGTGATCTGAAACCTTAAGATGCAGCTTCCAATAAAAAAGAACTTTTTTCCTACCACAATAAGACATCATTTGGCTCCAGGTTAATAGATGAAGCAGTGGAGCAATGTACATATTGCTCACACAGAAGCCATTTGGGCTACCTCACATAGTTACATGTTGTCCATGACCTTCCTCAGCTAGCCAGCCACCATAAATCTATAAATACCAGTTGCATTTACAATAAGCAACATCAACACAATATTTTTCCCCATGAAAAATCTTCATAGATAAGAAATTACCATTATCCTTCTGCTAGTAAAAAAATAATTATTGGGTTTACTGGTAATTCGTATGTTTACCAAGAGGTAGTTTGCATGTTTGACAGTAGAATTAATACAGTCATTCTTTCTTCCTGGACATCCCTGAGAGAGAGAATAGGGTACAGAACTACTACAAACCCTTTTCTTCCTAAACCATAGTAAAATAATTGGGTAAAATTGCACCTATTTAGGTATAAGAATGTTTTATTCAAGTAATTATAAATAACCCAAATAAGTAAGAAATGAAATTTCTTCAAATAAATTGTTCATACATTCATATTGTACAATATTCTATAGTCACTATGAATGATAACATGTAGAGATATATTTTTGGACATAAAATTGTGGCTATGAATGAGAGTTTAGTGAAAAGGTATGTTACAATACAATATACACAGCATAATACAGGATGATATGAGTTTATTAGCACTCAAACACGCATATAGAAAAAAGACTACAATGCTTCAGAAAATATATTAACAAAGTTTACATATAACATTCATCCGGTCAAATAGATTTGATTCTAAACTTTAGCTCCTTATAGTTTTATAGATACATAAAGACACATCAAACTCAAAATAGTCTACCCCCCTTATGTATACATGACCTAAAGAAATTTTCTTAACCTTACAACTTTTTGCAAAAATATCTGAAAATCATTATAACCCTCCTGCCTTGCCCAGGCTTTGTTATATATGGCTCCTCTCTTTTCCAACATTTCCCTATTCATACATATATAATAGCACATATCATATGTATGTTTATTATTTTGCTTGTCTCTTCTACTAAGCTGGAAATTATCTTAGGCAGGAGCTACCTCTATCATCTTGATAATCTATCACAACACATGACATACACAATCTATTATAAACAAAAGTTTTTTTTCCAGTCTGGAAAGGAAGAAGAAAGAAGATAAAGAGAGAGAGAGAACTACAGGACATTATACTGTGTATTATGGGATGCAGTACTTATCTGCAGTCTTAAAAATTTAGGTTGGAAAAATAAGACACGGCTATAATTTGATTTCCAAATTATGGGACAGAGTTCCTACAGGGTCAGAGTAACTGTTAACCAGACTCTTCTTTTTCTTTCCCCTTCTTTTCTTGCTCCTGACCCAGTCACTACAGGGGAGGAGGACTACACCCATTACATGTTTGTTCTCCAAGGACAGAAACCCAACTAAGAGTAGTTTAAACCAACAGAGGTTTATTATTCACACATTACAGGAAGTCTGAAGGTTAACAGCGACTGGCATTTATTCCTTTTTTCAACATCAACAAGAAACCAAAATCTTTCTATTTTTATGCTGTTCTGACCTTAGCCCATTGGTTTGGGGCCTTATAGTTGCATGATAACTGCTGAACTTTGAATACTATAGCTACAATTCAGGGAGGAAGAGGTAAAAGGAACAGAGGTAAAGGGGTATTCTAGGTGAATAGATTACATTTTATCAAGAATTTAAAAGCATTCTGGGAACTTCTACCCAGCTGACAGACATTAATAATTCACTGGACAGAAGAAGGGTCATAAAACCATAGCTGGGTGGAAAGAAGCTAGAAGGAAGAGCATTGTATTGGCCAGAAAACATGGCAGCTACAGTTTTTTAAGTTGGTTAGTTATTGCCTGGAACATTTCATGGACTATAAATATTGGTGGGCTGTGGTATCACGCTTTAAAAGTTACAAACACATATTAAGCTTCTTCTCTTGAAATCAGTGATTCTTACTTCCATGTAATAAGCAGACTTGGCCAGGACAGGTTTCCTCTATTTGTGCCCAACCATGCCTCTCTCTTCTCTACCTCCTTTATTTCATGTAGTTCTGTGAGTAAGCTAGCTTAAGACCTGCCCCTTGACAAGCCATACAAGTTGCCCCATCTTTACCTTGTTTCTTACATGTTGCTAGCCAAAGAAAACCAATTTTTAAGATTCCATTAAGGAGGATGAGGAACGCTAGGAGATCCACTTAAACTTGAGCACAACTCTCTTTGTTCTTCCAACCTTTAGCAACATTTTCATTGGCGATAAGAGGTAAAATATCACTCATAAAGAAAGTGGTATTTCCATTTTCTTTTTTATGATTTTCAGGAATCCTGTGAGCAGCAAGGAAAAACTGGCAAGTTTCAACAATTTTCATATGCTCTCTTTATAATATCAGCAATTTCCTTCGCACCCCAATTTCTAACAGACCCATGATAGGCATGCAGCAATTAGACCCATGAATGCGCAGGCATGTTTGAATATTCTCAACTAACAGACAGTAAATATTCAACTATTTACAACACAAGCTATTTAAAGTATGTTGATGCTATAAATAGGTTCTTGTATGCAAAAAAAAAAAAAAGTTTATAACATTGCCCTAAAATGGAGCAAAGCAGATTTTTTAAAAAATCAAAGAAATAAGTATGCTGTCTTGGCCAGATTTTCTAAAATGTTAGAGAGAATTAGGGGTTACATAAGAACAAAGAAACAACCATGAAAACCAAATTATACTGGTGGGGTAAAAAGAAAATACACATCTGAGGAAACAGATGTAGCAATATATAGAAACATTCAAACTTAGATTCTTGAGAGTAATATATAAAATATGTAAGATACATGCATATAAATGATATGTTATATCAGACAGAAAGACAAAACCTACAAAAGTTTAGGCTTTTGAAATTGTTATATGATAATAATATTTTTATATTATGACAAATCAAATAATTTTTATTATATATTCTACTACAAAATAGAAGGTGATTTCTGTTGATGTTGGTGAATGGCCTACTGTTAATAAATGTCAGGAAGGAAATTAGTGTCATCTCCTATTTCATTGCCTTTTTTATCTTCAAGGAAAACATTTGTTGGAATGGGAAGTATAAGGAGAACAATGATCAGAGGAAATTAAAACTGGGATATGTGGCCCTATCAGAAGAGGACACTATAGGCTTTTATTAGTGGCTTCCAAATGCTAGCCTGCAGACTGACTACAGAAGAAGGCTGAAAATGGGTACAGATGCTCAAAGAGGAAGAAACATTGTTTAAAAATCCAGAGGAAAGATTTTTGTTTGCCTAGGTCAAAGGACAGCAAGAAGGCCACTGGAACTAGAAATATAAGCCTGTATAAGCCAGTGTGAGAGAAACAAAAAATGCAGGTGGAAAGGTAGACAGGGAGCAGCTCATGCAGGAACAAACATGGTTTATAATAAGGACACTTTTTTTATTCTCAGTGCATTGAGAAGCCAATGAAGAATTATGAGCAAAACATGTGTTTTAATATTAACAAAGTTTAAAAAACTTTTATTATAGGGGAAAAGAAGATGAACAAAATTTATTGTCTAATCCAATAAATTAATGTCAGCTTAACATTAATTTGCTAAGATGGCAGCAGTGAAGATAGTGAAAGCTTGACAGCCTAGATATATTTTATTAGTGTAACCAAAAGAATTTAGGATAAATAGGATATGGAGGGTGAAGAAAAGAAAGAACTCAAGGAATATTCCTAGACATCTGGCATAGCACTTAGGTAACTGGTAGTGCCATTTTCTGAAATGAGAAAATCTGAGAAATGAGTATGTTTGGCGGGGGAGGGTGGGGAAAGTGAGAAGACAGAATTCTATTTTGGATGTATTTTCAAAGACAGAATTCTATTTAGGACATATTAAATTTGATATGCCTGTTAGACAACAAAGCAGAGATGTCAAGTAGACAATGAGGCATACACGTCCAAAGTGCAGGGAGAGTTTCAGGCTGGAGCTGAAAATTGGGAAGGTCATTACAAAGGATATACTTTAGAGCCATGGGACCAGAGGAGATAATCTCAGGGAGGGGTTCAGGTGAGAACTTCAAGAAGGTTGGGGAACGAACCTTGGGCGCTCCAACATGTATAGATTAGGTGAGCAAAGGAAAATAACAGAAACTGCCAGAAAAATGGGAGCACTGGAAATCATACAAGGTAGGTATTCCAAGAGCAGGAGGGAGTAATCAATTGTATTAAGTACTTTGAACTCATGAAATAAAATGAGAAATGAGAATTAATCATTGGACTTAAAAGATAAATGACCTTGTCAAGGGTATTTTAGTGGAGCGTAGAGGTGAAAGCTGATTCAAATGAAGGGACAAATAGAAAATGAGGAATGGAAAACTGTTTTGAAAAAAATCACAGTAAAAGAAAGTAGAAAAAAAAGGTAATACAGGCAAGGGCATAGGGGCAAAAAGAAGTGAGTATTTTTTTCCTTATTAATGAGTGCTTTTGTAGTATTTTGGATGCAAATAAAAATGCTTCAGTAGCAAGAAAAATATTCATTAACCTATACTGCAGATTTTAGTTTCCAAAAGTGACTGTAATATTTCCTATCCCATGTGTTTTTCTACAAGGGGACCTTTGCACTTTTCTCATCAAGAAAGGTGGTTGATGTTCCTTCCCCTCAAATCTGGCAGTTTTTGACTAGCTTATAATCAGCAGAATAGTTGCTCTGTGAAGCATCTTTCTGTTCTGTGGCTAGGACAGAAAAGGAAATGAAACTTACTCCTGGATCACTGGAACACTCCCACTGAACCCTTAAATTGCTTCGTAAGCATTCTGACTGCCCTGAAACTCTGTGCTGTGAGGAAGCCCCAAGCAACCAATGCAGAGATGCTACAGAGAGAAGTTTTGAGATTCTGTTTAGTGAGATAAACACTAGCCATTCCCCAACTGCTCCTGACTTGCTCCTCCATTGGTTCTAGCCCAACAACGATCTGAATACATCACATAAGGGATCCTGGGCCAGAGAACACCTGATCCAATGACCCATACTAGATAAGAAAATGCTTGTTTTAAGATACAAGTTTTAGGATGATTTGTTAAACAGCAATAATACTTAATGAAAGGGGAAAATTGCAGAATAATTTTGCTGAGTAAATCAGAAGGACTGAAATTCAATGCATAAATATAGAGTTTATCCATGGTAAAAAGTAGGTAAGCAACAAATATATGTCCAGATGTGTAGAGCTGGCAGATTTCATGGTAAATGATGAGGTATTTGTCTTCTGGCTGCTTCTATATTCTCAAAGCTGTAAGAAAAGAGTCATTAACGCAGAGTAAAAAGATGAAAGAGATGTGAAAATAGGAAAGAGGAGAAGATGTGAAATAATGTTTTGAAAGAGTAAGAGGGTGACCTGATTAGAGAAATGGAGTAGCATAGCCAGGCAGTCTTGAGGAAACACAGGAGGTTTGTGATTATGATTTTTAAATGAACCAGTCAGTACATTTGTGTGTTTCCCTCTTGCTGTGTTTGGCTGAGAAGTTGCAAGTATGGCTAAAGAAGGGCTTACCTAGTGTTGGTGTTTTACTTTATCAGGCAATATGGAGAACAAGAGAGGCAAGGGAGCTGAAATGAATTCAAGGAACTGTCACGGCAAAACAAGGCAATGTAATCTGGATAAGAAGAGAAAATTTTCAGGGTTATCCTGCACGGTTAAAAAGGTGGCATAGAGTTTAAAAATGTGTAACGTATTATGAAATAGGCAAGCTAGAAGTATTTGATGGTCAGAGAGTGGAATTCCTGAAATTGAGGTTTTGTGGAAATTGGTAATGACGACGTTCAGGGAATGACATAGGGATGCATGGTTGAGGATATGAGGAGCGCATAATAATTGGGGTTAAAGGCAGTCAAGCAATTGAGGGCCCATGATTTTAGACAAGGGGTCTCAATGACTGTTTAAGATACTAAGAAAAATAACATGCATAGTGAAATCAATCGCTAAATCTCCAGGGAATGGCAAGATATAACTGGGAGTTTGCAATATGAATATCCAAGAAGCACAGAGGGAGATGTTGTCATGTTCCTCAAATAATCTAAGGGTTTCGACAAAAAGCAGGACAGATGGTAGTCTGGGAAAAACAATGAGAAACACGGAGGACATCTAGTCCACCTCTGATACCCATGGTACATGAAATATAGAAGAAAAACCTGTCACAATTCAAAGAGCTATATCTAAAAGGTACCTGAGCTTATTTTAGAGCAAAAGGTGATTACATATTAAGAGAAAAAGATACAGGAGATTTTGTAGACAATACAGTAAAGGGTGTGGGCAAATAGGGAAGGGAGAAAAATTGATTCCGATTAAGGAACACACAGCCATGTGGAGCTGTAACCATGGTGGATGCCCCAGGAGGCTTGAACCTGAGTTTGTGATCAAGGTAAGACATAATGAAATCAGTCCTGATGGTTTCTCGCAGAATATAGAGAGTCAACTTGATTTATAGTCTCTTTCTTATGATTTGTCTCTTAAACATTGTATAATGTTAAGAAGAGAAGAGGTAGGACAGGTGATGAGGATAGTGAGTGACAGTCTTACCAAGTGCATATGGATTTGCGGGGGTTTCCCAAAATCTTACTCTGGTCATTGTCAATGATGTGAAGACACGATCTTTCCAGAATCACAAAGACTTCCTTGGGATTGCATTAAATCGTATTGCAAGTTCTATTGTGACAATATGAGGAACAATCTTACCAGGGCCAAATGGAGCCTTGGGCCTAAAAGGAGTTACACATAAGAGAGTCAAGACCATGGGCAGAAAATATAAGCCTTGTATAGAAAAGTTATTTCTGTTTCTGAAGAATGACAAAATAAGTAAGGAATGAACAGTTAAAGATGTCTAGAAATTTTAATGTTAAGATGTGAAGATTCTGAGACTCAGACAACCTTAGAAAAGTACTGATTAATAATGCCTATCACAATGTAGGAAACGAATATAAATTTGATGGATTAAATAATTGTTTGGAATTGCTGTGCTGTATGCAATGGAAAGATAAAGGAAAGGTATGTATGTATTGCTAAGTATCCTGGAGAGTTAGGCATGAAAGTGTAGATGGCAGGGATTATGTCTTCTCTGATCCTCCTGATGTACCCACCCAAGGCCATAGCATGAAAGTTCCTAAAATTTTATATTAGAAAAGGAAAATGTAGTAATTAACATTCTATCTTTATACCTTTAATGGGACTATAAATGTGATATTGCTTTCCAGCTCCTGGCTTCATCCAAGTTGGAACCCATTTACTATATATTTTTACTCAAGATATGTTATTTGATAGTCTAGAATATGTGCTCCCTGAGGTCAGGAAAGATATCTTATTCACCTTTGTATCCCCAGCTAGTATTGCAGCATCTGATATCTAATATACACACAGAGATATTGACTAGAAATGCAACTACACATACGTATTTGTGACACCTTCTAGAGGAATAATGCATGTTTATAATTTGATAAAACTAGACTATTAAAAACTTTGCCATTTTTATATTGTCAAGATTCTAGTACTTTTCTACTTGTTATACATATGTGTATACTCTCTTTATATATATATATATATTTTTTTTTTAATGAAAAAACATCTCATTTAGCTGCCAACCTAAGACCAGTGGTAGTAATTACAGCTTGCATGCTCACCCACTGTAATGGCAAAAAACTTATGTGAAGGAAAAATGGTATTGCTGGTGTTCTTAAAAAATAAAAACCTATTGTATTGCAAGATTTTAATGCCCAGGTGTTACCTAATGTGCTGTAAATACGTATAGCAGACAATTTCAGAAGAAGTTATTTCATTTCCATGGTAACATCAGGGCCACAATGACGGGTGCTGGTTAAAAATGGATTCTTTTCATTAAAATCACACAACAGGAGGGGGCAATTAACAGACCGAAGGGAAGGCCTAATGAATTTAACAAAAATACAATAAAGCTGTCCCTCTATTTTTACTGTAAACATTTAGGAAGCAAGACTACAAATAAAATGCTTGATAGATTCCAGCCTATTTCAAGAGACAATTCTACAATTATTTGATTTCAAATGTTATATAAAATATTTCATGATTTCCTGACCAGACTGAATAGGAAAAGAAAGAACAGACAAACCTAAAAAGGTTTGTTTTGATTGTTGAAATCACTTAAACTCCATCTAGTATACAAAATTGTGAATCTTAATCACTGTTCAGTAGAAGAAAACTAGGAAAGTCAAAAAGGCTAATTAAAATTTACATAAGTCCAATATAAGATTAATAAGTAAAACCACAAAACATATATTTTCTCCACTCAACTGGGGCTGCTACTGGTCAAGATTGAAAGAATTCTTTTTAAAGTCATGCATTTATTTGCCTGATACTCTGCCACTGTCTGGCACCAAAGAATATAATTCAAAGTGAAACTTGTGTCAGTCATTCAGAGGTTTTGACTACACAAGGCTAAACATCTGCATATTTGGATGAACGCCTGGCTTTCTAATTCACTAACTGAGAGGAGATGCACTATTAGCTGTTATCCTAGGCATCAAGAAGGTTAATTCATTATGCATATCAGATATCAGTGTACTTGTTTGGGATACATTTATCTTATCATCTAAGATTATGTTGATTTTATTTAGATCATATCCAAATAAAGGATAATTAAACTGCTATGTGATGGGAAATAATCCGCTGTTAAAGAATTCTGCAAATATAAAATTAACTGCCAGGATGACCTTCAGGGTACAGGGGAAAAGAGTACAGGAGCAAGAACATGAGGCCCGTATCAATCCTCTCTTAGTAAATCGCACTGTGAGTTCTGTCAAGTCATTTAAAACAGGGGTCCTCAAACCCTGGGCCATGGACTGCTACTGATGAGCGGACTGTTAGAAACTGGGCCCCACAGCAGGAAGATGAGCTGCAGACAAGCAAGTGATGCTTCATCTGTATTTACAACCACTCCCCATCACTCACATTTACCACCTGATCTCCACCTCCTATCAAAATGGGGGTAGGGAATTAGATTCTCATAGGAGTGCAAACTCTATTATGAACTCCGTATGTGAGGGATTTAGGTTGCATGCTCCTTATGAGAATCTAATACCTGATGATCTGTCACTGTCTCTCATCACCCCCAGATGGGACTGTCTAGTTGCAGGAAATCAAGCTCAGGGCTCCCACTGATTCTACATTATGTTGAGTTGTATAATTATTTCATTATATATTATAATATAATAATAATAGAAATAAAGCACACAATAAATGTAATGTGTTTGAATCATCGCAACCTGCCATCCGTGGAAAAACTGTCTTCCATGAAACTGGTCCCTGTGCCAAAAATGTTGGGGACTGCTGATTTAAAGCATCTGTTTCCTCATCTACAAAATAGAATTTAAAATTCTTGATTTACATATTTCCACATATAGTTATAAGATTCATGATTAATTAGTGTTTAAGAGTTAAAGCTCTGAAATTAAGTATGCCTGATTTGAATCCTAATTATCACTAACATTGTAAATTTAGGCATGCTTCAGTTTCCTCACCTGCAAATTGCTACAAAGTCTCTAAGTATTAAGTGAATATACACCCTGAATGCTTAGCACAGTGCCTGGCACTCTGTAAGCAACCAAGAAATATGTGTTTTGGAAAATCAAAGAAACATGTTCCAAGTAACTTGGAAAATGTAGAGAGCCATAGATTGTATAATTTCTTACATTTGAGATGCCAGAATGTATAAGTCATACCGTATTTTCTAAGCTCTGAGTTAAAATGAACAAAAACTCATTAACACTGGCATAAACAAAAGGTATATTTATATTCTTTTTTTCTTTATCTGTATGTTCCTTTCTTTTCTTTAATTATTTTAATACCTGTCCAGAGATAACCTAGAAATCCCCAGAAATCAACCCAGACTTCTACACCAAACGGATCAAACTGGAGGCCAAATTTAACCTGGAAATATGCTTCCTGTATTTCAAAGTGCTTAAAAAATATTACCCCAAAATAGAAAAATTGGAGTTTTCAAATAAAATTGTTCCGTGGCTTCACTTTAAAAAATTAGATAATCTGGGAGCCTTCAGTGCATGTACTCACATGCACGAAGCTGCTGAAATATAAGAGCAAATTCCCTTAATAGAGATTCACAAACTCTTCAGTTCTCATAGTCCTCACTTCTTCTGATTTCTCTGATACCAGGACTCAGTCCAGTCACTGCTTATCATCGTATGTACCCAATTATTTTCCTTATAGCAAAGAAACAGTTCCCTGTACTCATGTCTCTATCTAAAGCTGGAATAAGAAAGATCTTTAGGTTACAAGTTTCTAAAAAAACAAAAGGGTTGACAAATATTTTTGTGAATCTTAAGACTGTTGAGACCCATTTCTTAATCTTTTTATTGAAGTATAACACACATACAGAGGAGGACATAAATCACAAGTTCAATGATTATTATTTATTATCATAAATTAAACCTGTGTATGTGTAACCAGCACCCAGATCAAGAAACAGAACATTATCAGCACCCCAGAAGCCTGCTTTTTTGCCTCCTTCCATTCACTATTCCCCTATTCCCACAAGGGAACTGCTATCCTAATTTCTAATGCCATAGGTTTGTTTTGTCTGTTTGAACTTTACGAAAATAGAATCACACAAAAGGTACTCTTGCATGTCTGACTCGTTTTGCTTAATATCTTGTTCATGAGATTCATTCATGTGGTTATAAGTAGTTATAATTTTATTGATGCATTTATAAGGTACAAACAAAGCTTGTCTATGACCCCTTTAACTTATGTGACCTGCTGGTCCCATTAGCCATGGACACCCTAATCTAGACGTACATTTTTCTTTAAGAAGTATCCCTCCTGCAATTCTCCTGATACCTCAAAATCCCTTGGCCTTTCTACAACAATTTAACTCCCTGCCCCATGATTTAAATTTTCAAAGGGCCCTCCTTGCTCAAGCAGAGATAAAGTTATGCAGTCACCTACTGACTTAATCCTCTTTCCCATCACTAAACTCTTTCCCCTACAAGTTCCCCCTTCTTTTCAAATAAGCCTGAAATATCTTTAATTGCCAAAAAGGGAAGTGATTTTTTTGTTCCTGCTTTCTGTGTTGCTATTTTGTCTGTTCTTGAAGAAGAGGAAGTGGTGTTCAAATATCACAGCTTCTTTGTACAACAGCCTAGAATCAATGCTTTGTAAGTAAAAGTAACTTTTTTGTGTGTATTTTGAATGATAAAATATGTTGCACCTGACATGTAGCCATCGTCAGTTACTGATATCACATCATTAATTACCCAAGATTTTTCAGAAGAAGAATAAGGCTAGTGATTCCCAACCACAAAATTACAATCTGTCCAGACATTTAATAGCTAATAACAAATCTTTTGCTTAACACACCCACACATGGTATATGAGTTATTTTTTAATGCTCCTTTGGAAAAATTAAGATATCATGATTCAAAATGTTATTTGGGCAACAAAGAAAAAATGATTGCATTTACCAACAACCAAGAATAATTTCACTGGGAATTCTCTACTTCATATTTTCTCTTGAGATTTTTAATAGGCTTTTAAAGCAGATTCTGAGCTTGGAACTAATCCAAGAAATAAAGAAAGCCAAGGGGAAAAAGTAATAATAATAGACAGTTGTACTTGATTGTTTCCATGGTCAGGGCCTCCTCCTGAGTGACAGATAATTCATCTTCTGTCAGTTTCCATTGCCTAGAGATCATTCTAAGTATTGTTACCAGCAAAACCTCCACAAAATGAAGGATTTTCAAACAGGAAACCAGATGTGATGGGGTCAGGCCCTGCATGTGATGGGGATATTTGGGTTAATGATGATTGATGCCATATCACATTTCATAAAGTACACACTTGCCAAATCAGGTATTTTTCCCATCACATAGGAGCAGTTGCTAAGTTCCTTTATGGTAAAGCACCAAGGTCAAAGAGGAAGGAGTGAACACAAAAGAAAGGTGGCATAATAAAACAAAGATAATCACATTGCATATTGTATAAGATTTGCATGATAATCTGTCCTAAATGTCTGTTATTTATCTGGGAAATCTAAAACATTTCAATTTTTTCTGTACCTACAACATACACAATGTTTTTGTTTCTTGTTTGTTTGGGGTCTACTTTTAACTTTGTTTCTCTAAATTAATATATTAATTACATTAACTGTGTCCTTACTGTAATTACTTTATCAAAATCAATGATTGAAGTGGTGAACTCTTAACTTTTTCATCACATATGTCATGATTTGGGGAAAAAAAGTCACTCAAAATACAAATGTATTATCAAACAACACTGCCTTCTATTTGACAGTACATGTAAAGGTAGTGATTTAATTACCAATCTTGCTTTAGTAACAAGTAGGCTTTCTTTGTGTGATATTTTAATATGGGCATATATTTAGATTCTCTAAGAGGACAATTTTCAAACATGCTCAAGGGAAAAAGAGCCCTCACTATTTAATCTTAGAAATAAATCTTTGCAAAACCATTATGCTGTTGTTTTAGAGCTTGATGTTTTCAAAGGAAGGATGATAAATGTTACAACTATCCTAAAATAGCTCTAGAAAGCTTAATAGTTATTATTATGTTGATGTATTTACAAGGACCTTAAAGCATTCATGGTTTTCTACAGCTATTGGTATATTATCAATTTTTTCAAACTAGGAATAATATTTCACAGAGGCTTATAGTCAGAGCTGGTGTAGAAGCTTATATGGTTGATTTTACAATTCCTTTCCTATAATTAAGACGTATCTGGTGGAAATTGGAAGCAAATAGTTCTGAAAGTCTAGGTGCTAAATAAAAAGCAGAACCATATTGTCAATGGTAGACTGGGAATTATTGATCTAATAAATTTTAAAGGTGTAATGGCTAATTTTATGCATCAACTTGACTGAGCCATGAGAGGCCCAGATATTTGGCTAAATATTAGTTCTGGGTGTCTCTATGAGGGTGTTTCTAGATGAGATTAGCATTTTAATCAGTAGACTGAGTAAAGCAGATTGCTCTCTTCAATGTGGATTGGTATAATCTAATCTTTTGAGGGCCTGAGTAAAACAAAGATAGCCAAAGGGAGAATTTGCTCTTTTTCTCTCTGCCTGACTGTTGAACTGGGATACTGGTCTTTTTCCCTTGGACTGGGATGTGCACCATTGGCTCTCCTCATTCTCAGGACTTTAGGCTCAGCTGGAACTATACCATTAGTTCTCATGGTTTGGGCGTCTTCAGACTTGGATTGGAAATATACCACCAGCTCTCCTGGGTCTCCAACTTGCCAAATGAAGCACATGGGACTTCTCAGCCTCATAATCATGTGAGTCAATTTCTTATAATCTCTCTCTCTTTCTTCCTCTCTTCCTTTCTCTCTCATTTTTCTCTCTTCAATATTTTTTGTTTGTGTTTCTCTGGAGAACCCTAACTAATCAGATTTTAGAACTAAGAAGTGAGATGCTGTTGTAACACATACCAAAACATGTGACAAAGGCTTTGGAAGTAGGTAATGGATAGAGGCTAAAAGCATTTTGAGGTGCATGCTAGAAATATGAGCATTAAGGGCAACTCTGGTGAGGGTTCAGATGGAAATGAGGAACATGTTATTGGAGACTGAAGGAAAGGAGATCCATGCTATAAAGTGGCAAAATACTTGGCTGAATTTTATTCTAGTGTTCTGTGGAAGGTAGAACTCATGAGAGATGAAACAGAATATTTAGCTGAGGAGATTTCTAAGTAAAGTGTTGAAAAAGTGGCATTGTTCCTCCTGACTGATTTTGGTAAAATGCAAGACAAGAAGAATAAATTAAAGAAGGTTAAGTAAAGAGGAACCAGAGCTTAAAGATTTGACAAATTCTCAGCCTGTCCCTATTGCAAAAGTTGAGAAACCAGGTGTTTAGCAGGAGAATACCAAGGGTGTTGCTCACCAACCATTTGATAGGGAGATTAGCATGGGTGTGAACCACATACCCAATCAGCCATCTCAATAACACAAGCCAGAAATAGAGATGAGATTATACCATCAGAAACACTGCCAGCTGGAATTGAAAAAAATAAAGAAATAAGCAGAATAAGGTCTAGTGTTCTGTAGCACTCTGGAGTGACTATAATTAACAATGATTTAATGTATGTTTTTAAATAGCTAGAAGAGCAGATTTTGAATATTCCCAACACAAATAATTGATCAATATTTTAAGTGATGGATATGCCAATTACCCTGATTTGATCATTACACATTGTATACATGCACAGAAATATCACACTATACCCCATACATATGTATCATTATTAAGGGTCAATTAAAAATAATAAAAGAAAATAGAGAAAATAAGACAGAACAACAAAGGCAGACCGTGAACATGTGTTAAAGGAAAGAAGGAGCCCGGAAGTGATTTACAGATTATCAGGACTACTATTGCTACCACAGGTCCAGAGTGCCTGGGCTAGGGGGAAAAGCTGCTTTCACGTTGCTTCAAAGGGTGGAACTGCCACCCAGCAGACCCACCTGAGGGTGAGGGGGACCGTCTCAGAGAGCCAGACAGACAGCCTTCCACTGAGCTAAAGGGTACTACTGACACTGGAGGCAATACGGCCAACCCAGTGAATCTGGAGGGCAGAGCATGGAACTAAAGAGGATTATTCTTGAGCCTTAAAATGTAATGAACTGAGTAATGGATGGAAGCTGAAAAGGTTTTGAGGTGCATGCTAAAAATATGAGCATTAAGGGCAATTCTGGTGTGGGTTCAGATGGAAATTAGGAACACGTTATTGGAGACTACAGGAAAGGAGATCCAGTTTATAAAGTGGCAAAATACTTGGCTGAATTGTATTCTAGTGTTCTGTGGAAGGTAGAACTCATGAGAGATTAAACAGAATATTTACCTGGATTCTGAACTTCCTTGGGATCTCTCATCTCTTTCTTCTGATTTACTGCTTTTGGAATGGGAATATTAGTTCTGTGCCTATCCTGCGATTGTTTCAGAAACACATAACTTGTCTGTTCTCACAGGTTCACAGCTGGAGATAAATTTTACCTCAGGGTGAATTGTATCTCAAGTCTCACTTATATTGGATTTAGATGACATTTAAATAAGGCTTTGGACTTTAGACTTTAAAATGAATACTAGAATGAGTTAAGAATGTTGGAGCTGTTGGGATGATTTGATTAATGTATTTTACATGCAAGAAGGCAGGAAATTTGGGGGTCCAGGGGCAGAATGTTATGGACTGAATGTTTTTTGTCCTTTCTTAAAATTCATATGTGAAAACGCTAACTCCCAAGGTGATGATATCTGAGGTGGAGTCTTTGGGAAGTAGACTTAAATGAGGTTATGAGGGTAAGGACCCCTAATAGGATTAGTATCCTTATAAGGAGAGGAAAAGAAAACCGTAAGCTGGTCTCCCAGACTTTCTCTTTCTCTCTTTCCCCTTGCTATGTGAGGACATGAGGACAAGGTAGTTGTCTGCAAGCCAGGAAAGAGACCCTCACCAGAAACTGAATCTGTCAGCAGCTTGATCTTGGACTTCCCAGCCTCCAACTATGAAAAATAAATGTCTGTTCTTAAGCTATCCAGTCTATGGCATTTTGTTAGATAGCAAACCAATCTCACTAAGACAAAAAGAAAATCCCACACCAAACCTTGTTAACAAGTAGAGGTTATTAGCCATCTGCCTATATAATTAGAGCACATGAGGGGAACTGACTTCGGAAGAGATTCATGAGATCACAAAGATTAAATCACAAAATTTACAAAGCTCTTTGAGGCATCAGCCTTGGGTCCTTTCTTACACTCTTTAAAAGAATAAACATTAAATATTTAACATATTCAAATCCTTCAAGCGAAGGATTCCAGGTAAATTCCTGAGAGGGATTGCCATGAGGGCAAATAAAATAGATGAGACCACAGAAGATAACTGTTTGAATTCACTTGTGAGTACTGTGTTTAAGGCTCTGCACATCTCTCTTTTGGAGTTCTTATTTTGGGAACAGACTTATTAATAAAAGCAGACATATCTATTTCTGTCTTCATTAAGGGAAGTGCCTAACCAACTAACCTGTTTAATAAAATATAAACAGAACTCATTCCCTGTTTAGGGTAATGATAATCAAATTATATCTTAATTCTATACTGCACAAAGACATTTTGATGACATTTTAAAAATATATCTGCACAGCTAGTACCAGAACTAGAAGTACAGAAAACAAAGTCTTTCAAATCTGTTCTCACAAATCTCTGATAGACAGGAATCCAAAGTACAAAAGCAGCAGAGTACTCATAGTCTTCCACCAGAGGCATGGGGGGGAAAAACGAAATTTTACTCTCTCATGGCTCAAGGTGAAACTGCTCAAATCTGAAGGTAACATGAAAAATGGTTGAGTGAAGGGTTAGCAAAGAAGAGTAACCTGAGCATCATTTTCTCCTGAAGCCTTCTCTTTTTCACAATGACATCTCGTCCAGAATAAAACTGGCAAACCTAATAGCCACTGATACAAGCCACATTTGCTGAACAAACAATTTTTTTTAATTCTTTCCAATGTATTCTAAGACACCAGCCATTTTAAACAAAGAAGAATTCGCATAACTCTTTAAAATGTAATAGTCTGGTATGTATAGTCTAAATCTAAGTCTAAAACATATATTGCACCATTATACTTGTTTAACATTTCCTAGGAAGAGCACATGACATGCTCGGTGAAAGGAAATCTTTTACTGTTTTCAATAATAAATCCATACGCACATAAAAGGAAGCTACAGATGATGAGCTTCACAATTCAGAGGAACGAGGAACAAGAAGAGGAAGGTATTCTATTTGCATATCTTTTATACTATTCACACAAGCATATCCAAACCTCACAATATTCCAGAGAAATATATATATATATATATATATATATATATGGAAAGTAAGAACCAGAAAAATCAAATAGCTTGTACATGTTATGCAAATATACAAGCTCCGTATCCAAATTGCAAAATGAGATACCTAAGACAACTCACATCAAAAGCAGCCCCTTAATAAAATCTCACAACAGCTGTTTACCTTGGGTTTTGTTTTTATTATTTATTTATTTACTTTTTGAGACAGAGTCTCACTCTGTCACCCAGGCTGGAGTTCAGTGGCTCCATCATGACTCACTGCAGCCTTAACCTCCCGGGCTCAAGAAATCCTTCTACCTCAGCTTTCCTGGGTAGCGGGGACTACAGGTGTGTGCCTCTCAGCTAATTTTTGTATGATTTTTAGAAAAAGGGTTTCACTATTGTATTAGTCTGTTCTCACACTGCTATGAGGAAATACCTGAGACTGGGTAATTTATAAAGAAAAGAGGTTTAATTGACTCAGTTCCACACGGCTGGAGAGGCTTTGGGAAACTTAGAATTATGGCAGAAGGCACCTCTTCACAGGTCAACAGAAGAGAGAAACCAGTGTCAGTGAAGGGGGAAGCCCCTTATGAAACCATCAGATCTCCTGAGAACTAACTCACTATCACAAGAACAGGATAGGGGAAACCACCCCTGTGATTCGATTACCTCCACCTGGTCCCTCCCATGACATGTGTGGATGATGGGAACTACAATTCAAATTGACAGTTGGGTGGGGACACAGCCAAACCATATCATTCCACCCCTGGTCCCTCCCAAATCTCATCTCCTTACAATTCAAAACACTATCATGACCTTTCCAACAGTCCCCCCAAATCTTAACTCATTACAGCATTAACTCAAAATTCTAAGTCCAAAGTCCCATCTGAGGCAAGACAAGTCACTTCCAGCCATAAGCCTGTAAAATCAAAAGCAAGTTAGTTATTTCCTAGATACAATGGGGATACAGTCATTGGGTAAATACACTTGTTCCAAGTGGGAGAAATAGGCCAAACAAAGGACCTACAGGCCCCATGCGAGCCTGAAATTTAATAGGGCAATCATTAAATCTTAAAGTTCCAAAATGATCTCTTTTGACTCCATGTCTCACATTCAGGTCACGCTGATGTAAGAGGTGGGCTCCCACAGCCTTGGGTAGCTCTGCCCCTGTGGCTTTGCCTAGTACAGCCCGGCTCCCAGGTGCTTTCGGGGCTGGTGTTGAATGTCTACAGCTTTTCCAGGCACACGTGGCAAGCTGTTGGTGGATCTACCATTCTGGGGTCTGGAGGACAGCGGCCCTCTTCTCACGGCTCCACTAGGCAGTGTCCCAGTGGGAACTCTGTGTGGGGGCTCTGACCCCACATTTCCCTTCTGCACTGCCCTAGCAGAGGTACTTCATGAGGGTTCTGCTCCTCCAACAAACTTCTGCCTGTACATCCAGGCGTTTTCATACCTCCTCTGAAATCTAGGCGGAAACTTTAATTCTTGACTTCTGTGCAACTGCAGGCCCAATAACATGTGTAAGCTGCCAAGGCTTGGGGCTTGCATCCTCTGAAGCAATGGCCTGAGCTATATGCTGGCCCTTTTTAGCCACAGCTGGAGCTGAAGCAGCCGGGATGCAGAGCACCAAGTCCCAGGACTGCATAGAGCCAGGGGCCCTGGGCCAGGCCCAGGAAACCACTTTTCCCTCCTAGGTCTCTGAGTCTGTGATGGGAGGGGCTGCAGTGAATGTCTTTGACATGCCCTGGAGACATTTTCTCTATTGTCTTGGTTGTTAATATTGGGCTCCTTGTTACTTATGCAAATTTCTGCAGCCAGCTTGAATTTCTCCCCAGAAAATGGGGTTTTCTTTTTTATGGCATAATCAGTTTCCAAATTTTCCAAACTTTTATGCTCCACTTCCTCTTGAACTATTTGCCGCTTAGAAATTTCTTCCAACAGATACCCTAAATCATCTCTCTCAACTTCAGAGTTCCACAGATCTTTAGGGCAGGGCAAAATGCCGACAGTCTCTTTGCAGAGCAAAACTTACCTTTATTCCAGTTCCCAACAAGTTCCTCATCTCCATCTGAGACCCCCTCAGCCTGGACTTTATTGTCCATATCACTATCAGCATTTTGATCAAAGCCATTCAACAGGTCTCTACGAAGTTCCAAACTTTTCCACATTTTCCTATCTTCTTCTGAGCCCTCCAAACTGTTCCAACCTTTGCCTATTACCCAGTTCCAAAGTCGCTTCCACATTTTCGGGTATCTTTACAGCAGTGCCTCACTCACACTACCAATTTACCGTATTAGTCCGTTCTCACGCTGCTATGAAGAAATGCCCAAGACTGGATAACTTACTAAGAAAAGTTTAATTGACTCACAGTTTTGCATGGCTGGGGAGTCTTCAGGAAACTTACAATCATGGAGGAAGGCACCTCTTCACAGAGTGGCAGGAGAGAGAAATTAGTGCCCAGTGAAGAGGGAGGCCCTTTTAAAACTCACTATCACAAGAACAGGATGGAGGAAACTGCCCCTGTGAGTCAATTATCTACACCTGGTCCCTCCCATGACATGTAGGGATTATGGGAACCACAATTCAAGATGAAATTTGGGTGGGGACACAGCCATACCATATAAGCCATGTTGCCCAGGCTGGTCTCGAACTCCTGGCCTCAAGTGATCTGCTCACCTCAGCCCCACAAAGTACTGATATTACAGACATGAACCACCATGCCCAGCCTGGTTTATTTTTAAAGCTAAAATTTATTTTTATTAAATTAATGCACATACATTGTTAAAAATTAAATCATCCAAAAAGACTCATGATTAAAATGATTAATTCTTTTCTTCTCTTCCCCACTCTAAGTTTCGCTTTGCTGCTAAGAATGTACATTTTTATTGTCATTGGGTTAAGTTTTTCCTGTGATTCATGAATTTGACCTTATTCATTACCTTTCTACAGAGCTATATGAGGAAGTAACTTTACAACAATGTCCATTACCTCTCACCCTCCACTTTTCCCAAAATGTTAATATTATTAATTCCTCTATTTATAGTTTACAACCTAAATAATTTAACTTTATTACTTATCTTAAATAATATAAATAATTGTTCCTATACCCCAAGGCTATTTTTTCCTCTACCTTTCCCTTGACTTAACTTTTCCTATCTTCTAGATTTTAATTTTGGTCATCTTTACTTTTCATATTTTATATTTATATTTTGACCTCAAGTATTTTCTGTCTAATTCTAGAGTCACAAACTGTGAGCTGCAAACTCTCTAGGGCTCAAAAAAGTAGTGTGAGCTAAAGAAATAAATTCAAAATGTATAAGATGTTTAAATCTATTGAAATAAATATACATTACCTAGAAGGAATGTGTATAGCAAAAAGGCAGAAGAAGAGAACTTTGAGCTTCATGAATAGTTAGGGTTTGCGTAGAGGAGGAATCCAATAAGGGAGAATGAAAAAGAGATTGAAGACAAAGAATGAAAGCCAGAAGAGTGTGATGAAAATTAAGAGGAGCTAGTGTTCTTGATAAAGAGGAAATAGCATATTACATCACTTCTGCAGAGAAGTTGGATAAGAAAAGGATAAAAATTCAGTGTGATAATGTTGATGACTATGACAAGTGGTGTGATGGGCGAGGAAGCAACATTACAATGGCTTAATGAATAATTTGGCAATGAGGGAGCAATGATATCTTCTGTAGAAAATGCCTTCCAAAAAAATTGGATGTGAATGGGAGCAGAGAAATGCAGCAGAAGCTGGAGGGGTGTGGAGTCAAGAAAGTAATTTTTAAGCCAGTGTACCAACGTGTCAGTAGAGAAAACCCAGTGGTGCCCCGCAAGCTGAACAGATTCTATAAGACAGTGTTGGCCAAGTACATACTGAACAAACATACTGTGGCCAGAGTGGGGCAATAAGATAAATCCATGGGCTGAGGACATCATTTTGGGCTTCAGGTTTCCAGGCTTAGAAAATGATTCTCTGATCCTTATATAACTTTGAGTCATATACTTGGGTGCTGTTAAGTATTACGTGAGTCATTATGGGCTTTGAGAGACTAGAGAACTATAGGTAGGGCCTTTATTTACTCTAATATTTCTGCTACTGATATTTACTGGTGTACAATTTTTAACTATTATTATTAAACTTTTTGCCTGATATTTTTATTTGTAGAATCTCACCATGTTACTGAAACTGTGCTGAGGACTTTATAAATATTAACTCTTTTAATTCTCATTACAACCCTATTAAGTGGGTACTATTATGTTTATTTTATGAATTGAGGCACAGAAAATTCTGTTACCAAAGCAGTCTATTTTAAGAGTTCATGATGTCAAACCCTGCATTCAATTTTTCCTCTTTTATAAAAGTGCTTATTTGCAAATGAGAGTTGATATGTGGTCAGGTGGAAAACATTTCACCCAACCTCTGGATGGGTGATTGAAGCCAAGTGAAGAAGATTCCTTTTGTTAGTTAACTTGGGCCTTCTGTTCTGGTATCTCTGACATAGTCTATGAACTAGCAGCATTGGCAATGTGCCTGCCATATCAGTTTTCTTTAAACCTACACTAGATGAAGTGATCTAGTATAAAAGCTCATTTTTATCATTAATAGGTATGATGAACAAAGAACTAATTACTGGTTTGCTTTTTTTCATTTGAGGGGGACAGAGTTTCTATCTGAAACTCTAACTTCTTTGCGCAGACTTCCTCTGAAATCTGAAAAGGAGCATCTGGAAGAATTGCTGCAGTAACATGACTGGAGCTGCCATCTCTAAAATCATCAACTCAACATTCCCACTATGGCTGGTTGTCTCTTGTCCTCACTGCTACTGCACATGTTCTTTGACTTTAAAATATCTTAAGGTCCTTGACCTTTTAAAAATCTTATTCATTGGCTTGGCACGGTGGCTCATGCCTGTAATCCCAGCACTTTGGGAGGCCACGGCAGGCGGATCACTTGAGGTCATGAGTTCGAGACCAGCCTCGCCAACATGGTGAAACCCCATATCTACCAAAAATACAAAAGTCAGCCAGGCATGATAGCATGTGCCTGTAGTCCCAGCTACTCAGGAGGCTGAGTCAGGAGAATCACTTGAACCCGGGAGGAGAAGGTTGCAGTGAGCCAAGATCATGCCATTGCACTCCAGCCTGGGCAACAGAGTGAGGCTCCATTTGAAAACAAACAAACAAACAAAACAAAAAACATTGTTTATTACATTGTTTATTATCTTATTTCCAACTTTATCTCCTTACCTGTCCATCCTAAATCTTTACCTATTTAATGACCCTCTTGCAGCACCCTCAATTTTTTTACGTTTATGTTTCTAGTTCAAATTCCCAAAACATGATCACTTAAATAAATCCAAATGTTGAATTCTCTCCCTCTCCACTCAGACATCTGAAGACCCAGCTGTGTAAAATATGACAATTATATGGATTGATGGTACTGCAAGCCTTGGACATCACACATGAATCCTTTTAGATAGCTCAGACCAGTTCCCTGTCTCCTTATCTCCTCTCATTAAGACATAAGCTAGACTGTGCCTGCCTCAATTTCAGCCTCATAATACAAAGGGGAGTGAGGTACTTCATCTGTAAGTCCATCTGCTTCCTGTTGCCTCACCTTGATCCCCAGGTCAGGAAAAGGGGGACTGCTCCTCTTTGCAAGGTACTTCCTTCATACATGCTTTACATGCTTCTTTCCCTGCTTCCTCCAGGCTCTTGCTCCAACCATTATTCAATTTTTCTGTATTGGCGAAATTTCCCATTCCATTAGCTCCTTCTCATAAGTGTAGCCAAAATATGCCACATAAGAGACACAAAGAAAATAAATGGAAACTCTTCTACATATCTGTGTTTTTTCTCCTCTGTTACCTTTATTCTACACAGCATATCCACTTTTCCCAAAATATTAATACTTGCTAAAACTTTAGAATATACACTGCATGTCATAACTTTACATATGTTAACTCACTTAATTCCTATAACAACCCTATGAGATAGGCATTTGTATTATCTTCATTTTAGACATGAAAAACTGAGTCACAGCAAGTTTAAGTAAATTGTTCAACATCACTTAGCATCACTTCTTCCCATCCCATTGTCTCTTTGACCTGTTAATTAATTTTTCAGGAATCATCATGGGTGATTACCTGCTTACTTGTATTGCTGCCAGATTTTAAAATTTTAAACTGACCACTTCTTTCAGGATGTTTTAAAATATCTTTTTTAATTTCTACTTTAAAAATTTTTTGAACTCTATTTTTATATTTTCTATTTCCATCACAATCCCAACTTGTACTCATTCTCAGTGATTTAAATGATTAAAAAAAGCAAGGTGTAATTGAAGTCAAAGTATATTAAATCTGAATGTATTTTCAATCAGTGTATTGAAGTATAAAAAATACATATATTTTATCTTTGTTACCAAAAAATTATTTGTAAATATTCAAAATTAACTATTAAAAAGAAGTAGGAATAAAAAAATACTTACCATAAAATTTTTAATTTAAAAAATTGTTAAATCTTATTAAACATTTTTATAAAAATATAATTCATCTCAATTTTGCACTTAATGTCTATTTACCAAAGTAAAGCATCACTATCATGCTTCATGAAGCTTACATTGAAACTTAGGTAAATACAAATTTAAGAAAAACATGAACCATTTAATGTTGTAAAACAGATCAAGCTCTGCCACATATTGAGAATGCCTGTTTTTTTGTGAGTACCTTAGAAATGCAAATTGGAATATAAAAAGTAACAAAAAATAGATGCTCCACACTACCAGGTAATGGTACTATATTTTGCAGGAATCTTTAGTATTTGTGCCATTTGAGAAGAAGCATTTGGCAGATCAGCTCATCTATCTTTTCTCTTACCAATCCCTTTCTGTGCTCTGATCCTGCTCTCACTCTGATGCACTGCTTTTATCTCCAATGTCACAGTGGCATAGCCCACAACCTTCACAGCAATTGGACACAGTTGCCTTTTGCAAGAGATGAAGAAAAATATTACCCTGGGTGAGTATATTATTAGTCAGGATAATAGATGTTTAAGATTACAGGAGTGCAAGTGTTGAGTGCTATATTCTATCTTATAGGAAAACCTATATGTCTTTAAAACTGGTACATATGTGTGTCTAAGATATTCAAAATCTTTTAAAGTACAAGGCTCATATTCAAATTCTTCTAAAGTACCAAGGGCCGCTCTTGTCAGGATCCAAGGGAGTTTTGCTCAAGATGGAAACTAAGTTTAATTGTGGAAACACAAAAAAAGATAAATTATTGAATTTCATAGTTTGAAAATATATATCCAGTATACACTACAGTAAATTACACATACTTTACAAACCTTTATTGATAGTCTGTTTTCTTTCCAAATTAGAAGCTTACTTAAAAAACTGGAATTAGGTCTCAATTAATTACTGTGGTCCCAATGAAGAGCCTATCTTCTGGCACATATCAGCAAATATTGCTGTAGATGATCCATTGTTCCTAAGGAGAATAGGCTGGGATCAAGTACATGCAGGAAATGAGCACGCTGAGGGCAAAAATATGTAAAAGGGATTTAAATGAGAGTATCTTGAATGGTAAGTAGAAACAAATACCAAATTTAAAGATTATTACGAATGTAATATACATATTTTCCTCCTCTTTTCTCATTTTTCTTCTTTGAATGAACAATTCCCAATAGTAAATAAAGAAAACCAACAGCTCTTTAACCACTATATTTTCCAATAGCTATTACTTGTATAGAGTTTCCTTGATATGCAAGGAAAAATGTTGCTATTAAACTAAATTTTAAGTAAAAGCACATTATGGTAGAAATAAGGCCCTCCAGAGAATAATTTTATGAGACTATTATTGCACGGTAGCTTGGGCAGTTGAACTCACGTGAAACAAATGGCTCTATAAAACAAGTCCCAAAGTGGCCTATTGCTTAATTAAATTCATATACAAAACGTCCCTCTGCCTTGACATGTGTACATACATATATTAAATATATTTTAAAATTCAGTCTGAAAAAATATGACCTCATAAAGATGCAAAAGTCTAGACTCCACTTCAAAGCCAAAGAACTTCTTGAAGCAATATTTTATGTAGAATTGTGACTTTTAAATAATTGCTTTTTCCCCTTAACCTGGTGAAACCAGTCAGTCTGATGTATATAATATGTTTAAGCTTTCTGCCTAGAAGGGTATGCCATAGTCTCTATGAAATGTTTGCAAGGAATGCAAGTACTGCTAATTCTTTCTTCTCTTATTTCATCAAAATGGAAGCATTTCTAGAGAAGCCTGGGCATGCATAGGAAGAAACACATTTGCAAGCTCTATAGCCCAATCCTTCAAATGAAATGTGTCTACTTATAAGAATGTTAATTTAATGAATGCAAATAAATTAAGACATGTTTTTTCCCTTGAATATAAAATTGTTTTACCACAATGTATTACTCTACTCTTCTGTTTCATGAACCACCTACATGTGGGTAACAGCCCTCCAGGAACAGAATGCAGTCCAGTCTGTTCAATAACCTAAAAACATCTTAAAGCCATCTGCTATTAAACGTGTTCAGGGAAGATGGAAGCAAAGGGGTAAAAAGAAAACACAATATTCAAAATGTTACTAATTGATTATATGATTTTATTTCTGCAAATGTTCAGTTTCAAAATTTCACACTAAAGAATCTAAAATTAATAATTTTAGCCTGTCTATTTTCACCTATTCTTTTGGGAAACTCTTTAATAGTGCTTATTCAACTAACATCCCAAAGAGAAATGGGAAACAATGTGTAAAATCTAGATACATACAGATGATTCTCAAATACAGAAAGTAAATGAGGCCAGTTCTAAATATGTAGGTTACATATTTTTGGGACTTATAAAGAGAAAAATGAGAAAGGTCGTATGGTGGTCTGAATAATTTTTGCAACTAGACACTGAACATGTCCTACATAAACATGTACGGGAGAAAAAGTAATATATTTTTCTCACCCACTGAAAGGATCATAGCTGATATCCCTATAACAAAAGACAAATTAACAAGAGAAAAGCAATAGTAAATATATTTAACCGTATTTTTATGTGACATGGGATACCTCAGAAAAGAAGACCCAAAGATGCATAAAATACTGTGTATTTTCATGCAGACATTTGATGAAGAATGAACAATCATGTAGAACTGTAACTGGACAAAAAGGGGATATGATTAGTAATAACTTAAGGGGAACTTAGCGGGGCCTGTTTCTTCAGATGCTTCTTGGCTTCCAGGTATAGGGTGGGAGTCCTCTAGAATGAGGAACTTATGACTTACTTTCAGAATTGCTTGATGACCATGCTTCAGTGAAGAAAGGTAGGAGAAGGTCAGTGGCTTTGCTTCTGCTGTTTACTCAATTGCCTCAGTTCCATATTTTGGGGTAACATGTTCTGAGCTCCGGCTAACTATTATTTATTATATACTCACTGAATACCAGGCACTATATCAAGCATTTTACACTCATTATCTCATTTAACTCTCATGACACCTCTATGGATGCATTCTTAGTTTAAAAATGAACTGAGACACTGAGACATTATGCAAGTTATTTCAAATGACACAATTAGTTAGTAAATGGCAGCATGAAATTCAGCTCATTTTTCTGTGACACAAAAGCCTATTTTTTGGCCCCTACATCCTTGCTGCCAACTTTGACAACAAGTCATGTCTTTTGACCTGGGGAGAATCTTGGTAGTACATGTCTTAGAACCTCACAGAGATAACTCTAAATTTAGGCCACTGACAAGAACAACAACAGGTTAGAGTCACAGCCTGAACATTCACCTCACCAAAGGCAAACTGCACAATCTGACCAGTGTCTAACCCGGCATTTGTAAAAAAAAAAAAATTATGTTAAAAAAAGACGTTTACACTTGGCAACACAGTGTCTGCCTCAGTCATTTATATTCACAGAGAGGATAAGCAGGAAAACTTTTCTCTAAAGGGGCGTGACAACTGAGAGGCCACAGAACATGCACTCTGTGGTATACAGCAAATAAGCCTGAGACTGCAAAGGCAAGAAGTCTGGGCAAGCTCCCTGTCTGGATGAATAGCATGTGTGAGCTGTGACGGCCTTCTCACTTCCACCTCACTACTCCCTTTGTCAGAGGCCTTCAAACTAGAGCGGTGTTCAAACCAGAGTGACTCCATCTTGAGTGAGGATAGGAAAATGAGGCTGGGACTTGCTGGAATGCATTCCCAGAAAGGCATTCCTAGCCTCTAGATGTTTACAGTTAAGGGAAAAGGTTGATAATGTTCACTAAACAGACCCAGACTTGGGAGTGTTCTGATATCCTGATATCTTGAGAACAAAGACATTCCTAATTTTGCTTTAAAGATAATAAGATTGATTCTTGCAAAACATAGTAATTAAGAAAATTAATCCTTGAGCACAAACCCTTGTAGCAGAGCACATCTCCTCACTGTAAGAGTTAAAGAAAGAGGAAAGAAACACGAAAAGCAGCTCAACAGTCAAAGACAGGTTTATTTTGGAGAATAAACATGAGAGGGGCTTCTGGCTGATTTCGGTTAGGAGCGCTGTCTCTTACAGACTAAGAGTATTTATTGGTGAGAGATTGTGGAATGTTTTTATGTGGGGGAGAAGTTTATGGTGGGGTTGGAATGCCTCTGGTCACAGGGGAGGTTATCTTGGGGCTGACATCTTTCCAGCCAGAGGGGAGGTTATCTCGGGGCTGGCATGTCTCTGATTGGGGAGGGGTTTGGAATGTTTCTGGTTGGAGATGTCATTTGTTGTTTATGGTCATACTGACCTTAGCCATTAAGTTGATGCCCTTTGGATTTGGGCAGTTTTTTATCAAGGTGAACTTTAGAATGATGGTGCTTGTCTAAGATGGCAGTGCTCCCACTCTTTCACCCATGATGTTTTTTCATCCTACATATATACAAGCATTGTACCGAGGGTGGATGCATTACTCCTCTTACTTTTGGGAATGCCCTACTCTGTCTATGGAGTAGCTGTTATTTCACCACTTTACTTTTTTAATAAACTTGCTTTTGCTTTGCACTGCGGACTCCCCCTGAGTTCTTTCTTGCGTGAGATCCAAGAACCCTCTTTTGGGATCTGGATCAGGACCCCTTTCCTGTAACACCTTCCTTGATGCCATAGCTGAGGAGTAAGGGGCAGAACTTGAGGGTGACAGCAGGTATTACTATTGCCTTTCAAAAGAAATAAAGGCATCCATATTCAAAAGAATAGCATAGGGAGTACTTGATAATGCTTACCAAACATGCACAGGACTTTATAGGCACTTTCCATGGGAATGTAATGTTTGCTTTGTCTAGATAAATTATCATAATAAGGCCAGAGAGTCTTTTCATTGTGCCCACCAATAAATATTGTACTCTAACAATTACAGAGACACAACATGTTTTTTTTTCTGGTTGCCATGAGAAGAAATGAGATTTTTAAGAATTTTAATGCACATTTCTTAAAAAAGAGTCCAGGAACCTTCCAATCAATTTCATGGAGGAGTCAGGGGAAGGGCAGGGGTGAGGATCAATCTCTCTTTACAACTGGAAAATGTTATCAAAAATATTTATAACAAGAATACCTAAGAAGGGATACCTAACTTCTTACTCCTTTATGTCTTCATTGTTATGCCCCCGGTATTATATTGTCACTTTGGGTAGGAAAAAAAACTATGACATAGTAATATAATTTATGTATTTTAGAAATGTAATTTTTCAGTAAGTTTTGAATGCTTTAAGAATTCAATTGAAAGGAATGTGGCAATGATGCTTTAAAGGAATTTTTTCTACCACCATTCTGTAATATTGAGATTTAGAGTGTTTTCACTATTTTTAAATTAACACCTTTTCTGCCATGTAGCACTTTTGAATTCTAGCTCTTTATTTTCTTTCAAAGAAACTTACTTTAAGGTCCACATATATTCATCAAATACTTATCAAAAGCCTACAAAATACAAAGCATTATATACTAATGCAAATATTCTTGAATTCAAAGAGAGCTTACTGTCAAGCAAAAAAAGTAAAACAAATAGCCAAAGCTATAATGCTAAACAGCCCAAGGGAAGTGCTATTTGAATGATAGAAACTAAATACCTATGAGAATTTCAGAGTTTTAATTTGGCTTCGGAATGATCAAGTGACCTTATAAACACTAGAGTGCAGCCAAGGTCAAGGCTCTTTAGATGAGGAAAGCTCTTTGTTTCGAAGGCCCTAGAATGGAAATGTCTTGGTATTGCAGAACTACTAGGATTTGTTTACTCTTAAATTGCTTTGACTCAGTTACATTGCAAAGTTACCGTTGTCTTTTGCCAAAAGACCAAATACTCACTCAACGTTAAGAGAACATCTCTTTCTTAACATGAGGGTTTTGTGAATTAAATGATATGAAGAATATTTAAGAGAATCTAGAAAGAAAAAGTTAACTTTACAGATGAGATGCTGAAGCCCAGATAAGTGAAATGAGTTATGGGCAGAGAGGACGTTGGCACCTTGTTTTCTAATTTCTTAATCTAAGTGTTAGTTCCAACACACTATCTTAATTATTAAGTGGTTCAAATTTATTTAGTCAGTGAAATGCTGTCTATAGGTGATTTTGCTTTGATCATATTTGATGATTTGTTAACCTGTTTTACAAGTTATATGTCTATTTCTGGGATAAAAACATAAATACAGTGTCCTGAAAGTAAGCAAAGGGATAAAGAAGCTTGGCATAAAACACAAAGTAACTGCTTTTGTCTCATATTTTATGAAACATGCAAGTCTGTCTTTCATTCAAGAGTCGATGTCCTATTATTCTTAGGTTTTGACAACTGAATCCAATGGAATAGTTGGGACTTAATCTGACTGTATTGTTAATTCTAATTTGGAGATCTTCGTTTGCACATCTTGCCCATGAAACACTCCTGAAGTTCACATGTCATTTGCACATGAAAATCATCTTAAGTCCACTAGATCAGGTGTAAGTATTCTTCAAACCTGCTCTTCATAAAAAAACAGCCTATGTTAATCTCTCTTATGGTACCCTATGTCATACTATTATTCATGACACTTAATGCATGACAATATCATAATTTGAAATTATATATACATATGTGTGTATGCATATGTATATTTGTTCATTAGTTTAACATCTGTCATATGATACACTGTAAGCTCTGTGGAGAAAAAGAATTAGTCAGCTTTGTGTCAATTTTATTTTCATTCTGGCACCTAGTGGTTATTCAGTAAATATCTTTTGAATGAACAAATGATTACTGATTGGGTGCTCTTCTGAAAATGGAAATTGATGAATATTCTTACATTTTGGCTAGGTACAATTAATAAAAAAAGGAGTACCATTGCAATACACACCATGAAGATTTTTTAAGTCTATTATTATTCATTTGGTTTAGGTCCAAGTGATAAAACACAACAGTTTTAGGTTCAAGTGATAAAACACAACTCAAACTCATTTAAACAAATGTCTTATAGGGAAGTCTGAATTTACACATAAAATAATACAGAATATAGTTAAATGCCAAAATACTTGTTACATATAATAAGAGATATACAATCCTAAGGAGGAGAGAAAAATGTCTATCCAAAATGTTAGTGGAGCATGTAGAGTAAGAAAACCCAAAATGGGTTCTGAAGATTAAACAGAAATAAGAATAAAAATGTGGAGAGGATCTTCTTATTAGAGATTACAGTAAGAGCATGGCCATTGTGGGAAGTGTAAAGAGATAAGACTATTTTGAATAGAATGGGAACTTAATTATGACAAGAATCTTGAGATCAAAAATCAAGAAGGAGGAATGAGAAAAAGAAGGGTCATCAAGGTGTTAAAGTTTCAAAAAGTTGTCTACAAATGTCTGCGAAGATTAATGTTATGAGATTCCATTATAAAGTAAAAACATACTTAACTTCATACTAAGGTTAGAAACTATTTATGGTTTCCTATTTTCTTAATCTTTTAAAAATTCTACTAAAACATGATTCTCCGAAAAATGTTAATTTTAACAACATTTTAAACTGCAGTAGTACATGTTTCTCTATGTGGATCCAATATGATGATCATAGAAATTAAAAAAAAAAAACAACCTTTGACTACTGAGGCAGGATTAGAAAAACCATTGTAGAAAGGTCTAAAAGACTTAAGGGAATCAATGCAATTAAGAAGAAAGGTTGATATTAAGCTTACAAAGCATATGAATCATTCTTTTGCTTCCTAAGGTGACTCCCCAAGTCATCTGATATTTTATCCTTATTTTCTCTTTACCTTCAGGGAGAAAAATAAAGCTGGAGTTTGAGCTTCCCACTCACCACCAAAAAAATTGTCAGCATTTTCCATTAACTATGTGCCATGAATCCCTCCCTCTCTGCTAGACTTTTCCTCCAGGAATTTTAAGGTATTCAACTCTCTAATTTTACTTATAAAACAAAACAAAGTTAAATCTTCTCTAAGTCATCCTCTGCCTGCTGTCTAGTTCCTCTCCTTTCCTCCTCAGGCAAGTGTCTTTAAAAAGCAGTGCTCACTTCCCATTTAGTCCTGAATTTGCTGTACTCTGACTTTGCTTCCAGCCTCCACATAAATTTTTCTTGGCAAATGATCTCAGCATCTCCTGTGATCTCTCCTTCACCTCATTCAGACCTCTACTCGCATATGACCTCTCCACAGAGGCCTACCCCATGTCCCTCTATGTTCACTTGTCCTGCTTTACTGTTCCTCAAAGTTTCCATCCTTCCCTAAAATCATATGATTTGGTAATTTGGTTAAGTCTGGCTCCCCACCAGAATCTGCACCCACAAAAGCAAGGACAAGGACTTTGCCTTGCTCCTCTCTGTACCCCAAGATGTAGACATCAACAGACACTAAACAAACATGTGTTGAATTATTTTTACTAAACCCAATTAAAACATTTCGATTTCGACTTACTTTGCTACAAAATTATAACCTTCTTCTTTTTAAATATGCTTTTGTCATAAGTTCAGTGATGATTATTCTTTAATGCCTTCCTTCCTTTATTTTTGTTTCATGCTTCCCATCCTAATGCAAAGAGATATCTTTTTTAACATCCCGCAGGAATGGTTTGGTCCTTGGTCCTCTTTGTTACTCACCCTCTTCCGCCTCTTCCTGCGGTCTTATTTGCTTTAATGGCTTCAGTTATTATGTACATGTTCTATGACAACTTTACCTTTATTTATAAAAAATTGTGTTGTTTACATCTTCACCACAGAAATCTCTCTTTAATCCCACAAGAATGTCTTAGATGGCCTACTGATGCCTCCCCATGGAGAAATGTGAAACTAAATGATATATCTCCTCTCCTCTTTTTTCCTGGGTATGCCCTAAACCTTTAATTTATATTTATTAATTCATGGAACTACCCACTCCCTTAATCCTGCCTGATCTTCAAGCATTACGTGTTTTCAATTCTACCTCCTCAATAGCTGACACATGCCATCATTTTTCTTTATCTTTGCTGAAATAGTGTTACCTCAAGCTCTCATTGTTTTCCCTGGATTCATGCCACAGACTTCTACTGGGTCTCCTTGCCTATCATCATGCCTGAATCCCTAATCGACTTGCTATTTTGGTTATTAGAATGACAACTTAGAAATTCAAGATAGCATAATATAAAAGGTCCGTGATGGTGTGTTCCTTAGCTTCCCTCACACTGCTGTTGGGCAAATGCCCAGTGCTTTTTTCCCATCACTGTGCCTTGGTGGGAAAAAGCACTGTGCACATGTTGCTTCTACTTTCTGGATGCTTTCCCCCATCGTTTCCTATTGGCCTGCCTAACTCTCACTTTTCTTTTACACCCTGGTTGAAATGTCACTTCCTTCAAGTTTCCTCTTCTGACGGTTACCCCCACCTCCACATCTAAACTTGCATTTGGTGGCACTCCAATGTGTTCCCATAGCTTCCTCCCTACTTGTCATAGGTACATTTGTACTCAAATTAATATGATTTTAAATTATGATTTACTTGCCTGACAGCCTATATCAGTAAGGTAATACTAGCTGCCTAGACAAACCAGCCCCAAAATTTCAATATTTCAGTGCAATAAAGGATTATTTATCACTCGTATAACAATCTTGTCAAAGACAAAACTAAGTCTTGGCTAAAACTAACAAAGTCTGTTTATTCATAAATTTGAGCAACAGAACCCATTTACTATCACTCTCACTTCAGCTGGGGTTCAAAGATGTCGGAAAGGAGAGTAAGCTTTAAACAGTATAAAGAAAGAACTTAAAGACAGTTCCTGATCGGCAAGTATTTTATTAAAGTATTTTGGAAATAGAGAAGGCTTGCTGGTTTCCAAATACATTTGGTAGCCCTTGAATGGTTGCAGGAGACGAGACAAACAAGCAGTTTGTGGACATTTTTAAAAGGGATTTTTCATTGTTAGTTTAGGAGGGTTTTTTTGTTTGGTTGGTTTGTGTGTGTGTGTGTGTGTGTGTGTGTGTGTGTGTATGTCTGGCCATTTATTATAGCAAATGGAAGTGCATGGGGTTTTTTTTTGTGGTTAAATTTTCATCATGGTCCTTAAGTTGTAGTTGCCATGACAGGGAGTTTCTCTGTCCAAGAACAGTTTCCCTAGTGGTTGAATTGCTTTCTTTCCTGTGATGATGCTGACATGTAAGCTCCTTCTTTGTATGACCCTAACATATGCTTCTAGCATATAAGGAAAGAAATGGCATCCTACTACTTACAAACACCAAACAGGGACTAATAAGCATTACTTTTATTCACATTCTATAGGTAAAATCTAAACCTATGGATATAACTGGATACAAAGGGTGCCAGGAAACATAGCACTAGCTGGGTAACAACCTCCTGGTGACTCATTTTCACTAAGCCAGGGGGAACATCAGTTTTGGGTGAACAGTTTGTAGACACCATCTCTGCCACACATTCCCATCAGATTTTTAGGTTTATAAAAGGAAATACTGTATATTTCCATTGACTGGCAAAGGGACGATGCCACATGTTAGTTGCTCAAAAAATAATGCTTGGATGATTAAATCAATAAATGTTTGAATGGCTCTATCATCCGAAAACTCAGAATCACTAAAGTTGCCTCTTTCTATTCTTAAAGGTTTACTCAAGCAAATTATGTTTAATGGTGAAATAAAAACATACAATTTATAGATATAAGGCATCATTCTGAGAGCTAATACTGAATATCCTTCTATTTGAAAAAACAAAAATGAATCTAAGAATAAGCACTATAGATAGTAAATATCAAATAAACTAATAGCATATTTTGAAAAACAAAAATCAATATTATACAATAAATTAGAAGAAAAGTTCCTCTAATAAGTGTATTTTCGTTACATACTTGCCAAAGGAATCTTCCTAACATTTTGAAAACTCTATTCATAAGAGTCATAGGTTTGATCTTAATAACCAACTAGAGATAGATTTTTCTTGAACTTTGAGCTAATTTTTCAGGGAGGAAGATCATTCTTAATCATTTCTATTTGTCACTTGAAGATATTTCTAAAATAAAATTGTCAAAACTAAAGCATGAAATAAATATCAGCACATCACCTAGTGAAAAATATAATAAACAACTTTCCAATTAGTTTTAGAGGTATTCAGGAATGAATTATCCTCTGCTTTCAGGTTTCATGAATAATTCAAATTCCAGTGTCAGTCGACCTAATTAGTAATTATACAAACTATTTCTGAATTATCTGGTTTGAAGCTACCTGTGTTACAGTTAGGTTTATTTCTGATATAATTATTAACCCCATCCGCGTTGGTCTTGTCTCTTTTTCTGTTTCTGGTAATGGAACAGGCATCTCCAGAATGCAGAAAAACCTGCAGATTCAGTTTATTAATGTACCATTACCAATTAGTCCCTCTAGTGCCAAGAACTGACAGCATATACCATACAAGGAAATATTTTAAGCACTTAGAAATGTCTGTCTTACATTCTACTGATTTAACTCTACAACCACAGAAAGAGAAAGCTGGCCTTAAAGGGAAAGATGAAACACTGGAGTAGATATAACAGAAGGATAGTGAAGCAAAGGGACTTACTTAAGGACAGATTGAAACATATTCGGGTGATTGTAGAGGCCCCACATGCTTGGACACTCTTCTCCATGTGATCCATGAAAGCAATTGAACATATTCAGAGCCAATATGGTACAAAGGACATCCATTAAGCTGAAATTTAATGCTGGATTATAATACCCAGAATTATGTTTTCTTTGTATTTTAAATTGCAGTATATCTCAAATTGTATATTTCTTAACAACACCATTTGAACTTACAAATACCTTCTCCCTCAAGAAAACAGGTTTACAAAATAGATTGTAACATCCCTACCCCCAACAAAACCTAAAACCTTAAAATTCTTAACAAGTCTTGAGATAAAACAAAACAAAATAAAATTATAATTGTGATGGAAAACCTACTTCATTGATGGTTCCAACAGCATCATAAATTCTGGGGTGAAAATTGCATTTAATCATGCACCTATTCTCTGATTTCATTCTACTTGTTCCTAAAAGGGGGAATTAGCTGAAATTGCATTACCTTTCTCTTCTTAAGTGTTATTTTTTCTACTGGAAGCTTTTAGAGATTATAACACTCTATGCCATTCTTTCAAAACTGTCAGAAGCATTTACTTTAACATGCAAGAGCACATCATAAAATTTTATTTCACATTTGCTATTTTCCTGCAATAATGGCTTTGCCTATTATCGTCATTAATAGTGTCCTCCAATCCCATACACATTCAACAACAACAACGAAAGAACTCTACTTTTTCTATTTGTTCTTTTTCCAGATTTTACTGACAACTGAGAAGAATAAAAGATGTGATAGGCTTATGGTCATTCGTTGAGTCAGCCTGCTCACCATTCTCACTTTACAGTGTTTTTCTCCCTGTTTTGTTCTTTCTCTTGGATATATTTATAGAAACTTTTCTTATTTCCTTTGAGTCCCTTAGCAACATTATTTCATTTTGCTTTCTTGACTCTCTTATTGTGTGCCTGCATTCCTTGATGGGCAGCTTATATCTATTGCCTTCAATCTCCCCTCTTTTCCATTTCCTATACAATTCTATTTTGTATTTCAGTGCTTACAGAGACCCACCCTCAACCACAGATATTTTTTAATCTTCTCTATATTTTTAACCTGTATTGGAATAGATGTTGAGCTTCCCATGCTGAGCTCATCTCAAAACTCATTTCTTCCCCTTTCTACCCGCCCCTAGCAAGTCGGCACTGACTTCATTTTAACTGGTTATTTTGCTCAATACATTAATAAAAAACTCTTCAAGTTTAGTGACTACTCATTGCATCAAGGACATGGAACAGGTATTTAACAATTAGTAGGGACTTATTGGTCTAAAAATGAAGCAGGAATTTTACACACAACCCTATAGTGTCTAACAAATAAGTGAATGGGTGATGATACAGTATCATTGCATACTAAGTCCTACTGAGTTTTTGAGTCATTGGGATAGGACTGACTTCCCTGAGCTGGTAAAACAGAAAGTCCAGATAATCTCATCATAGATAATTATTGTTGGTCAGCTGATTCATCTAATTGACAAAACTGTGACAGCTGGCACCATTGCTAAGGCCAACCCCAGGTTCACTTAACTTGGAACTACCCTGTATCCAACTGCTCCTGGGACTCAAAAGCCCTTAGTAAATTTGTTAAAGTAATCTTGATAAAGTATGGCTCTGAATCCTCAAATTGTAGCTAGTATAAATATAGCCATAGAATCATAGAAGATGATGTAATAAAAACAGCTTAGCCTAAAAATTCAAAGTTTCATGTAAAAATCTTTTAGTTAAACCTATAGACACATTTTCAGGTAAAAATCTACCAAATGTCTGACTCGTTTTGAAAAACTAAAAATGATCTGGAAGCCTAGAGAGTTTTGTTAACCAAAATTTACCTGAATACCTCAGACCTGTTCCAGCCCAGATATTTAATGATGTCTTCCCAGTAAGCCATTGTGTGCTCTTAAATGAAAGAGCTAAGCCCACAGAAATTAAACTAACAGGCTTGCCCCTCCCAGACCAAAAGAAATATAGAAAATATATAAAAGACACTGTAGCTATAGATGGCTCTGAATCACTGGGTGTCATGCGGAGGAGCAAGGGCAAATATTATTCAAGTTATCTCATTTCATTTCACTGGCACCACTTGAAAAAGAAAGATAAATTAAATATTCGCTTCAGGGTGGCTATTTACAAACCTTATATCTATTTGAATCAGCTGACAATTTATATCTGTCTTTCAGTTAATATTAGCTCCTCTACACCTGAACATTTTAAACACAGCTGAAGATTCGTTAGTAACTGATGGTTTTATCCAATTATTCTGAATTTTTTTTGACATGGTGGAACTTATCATATAAAGATTAAAATGAACTTAGGCCCTTCCTTCAAGATACTTCCAAATTAATTATAATCTAGATAAAAATATCTGTTTTATCACTTGCCTTCACACACACACCATTCTAAATTATATGTGTGTACACACACACACACACATAGCAAGTAGACTTTTAATATTCTTTTACACAGATGGCCACAAGCATTTGTATAGCTAAAAAGCAAATAATCAAGCATAAATTCAAGCAAGATTTTACAGGAGGTAGAGAAAGAAAAATCAACTTTCAGAATCTAGAAAGAAGACTGCCTGCTAAAGGATCGCCCACCTCAACCCCCACCAAGTGGAAAGCAGGGCATGCTTCATACACGTTTCTAAATAAATGACATATAAATTTGTTCATGAATAAGAGAAAAAGGACAACTTTTTTGTAACATGAAGAAAGGGTAAAAGTAAAGTACCATCAACATTAAGTGGATTTTTTCCCTTTTTTATGGATTTTACATTTGAAGCTCATATGTCATGACATTTTAATGTAGCAGTACTGAAATGGAGAAAAAGAACATTGATTTTGTGCCCCAGAGAAAAATAAACAATAGCACTTTCCAAAAAGGCTTTGGCCTGAGCTTCCCTTGAATGATATAAAGGACATTAATTCTCAAACTGAATGATGTTGGTAATGACTGCACTTTCTTGACCACTCTTACCATTGAAATATTCTGATTTACTCCTATAAATGAGGTCATCATGATATCCAGGATGTAATGTGAAGTGCTGATGAAATATTACCATGAATTCAGATTTATTCAATTTCAGAATACCAAAAATTCAGAATAAACTGCATAAATATAAGATTAGTAAAAATGATTGAATATCCTTCATGCATTTAGCTATAAAGTTGGAAATTTTTAAGAGCAATTTTTACTGAGACTTAAAAATTTAAAGTGTATATCCAACTAGCATATGTTTTAAATATTTTTCCTACTTAAAATTATTTTCCATTCTGTTTTTAGTTTTGATACAAACTGTGTGCTGATTTTTAGTAGTCCTAAAATGAAATGAAAGAAAATACTTTCATTAGGATTAAACTAAAGTTAAAAAGGTTTTTAAAAATGCATATTCTACTTTTGATGCAGGTAAAACCTATTAAATGATGATATGAGTTATATTTAGCAACAGAGGAATTCTTTAACTTCTAGTTTTAAATACTGTCATCTGAAGATTCTTGTTGACATGTGTTGTCTGAAGTCTATTGGGAAAATAAACTATTTTCCTATTATTTTTTATATTTTCCCAGTAGACTTCAGATATCTACTTTCGAAGAAAATAATATGTGTATACTTTCTTGGATATAAAAAGTCTTCTAACTCTACCAAAACGTATATATTGGAATCCCATTAAAATACCCTAATTAGGATCTATGACACAAGACTATTGTTTAGATGAAATGATATTACGCTGACATTCTTCTGAAAATTCTTTTTTTTTTTTTTTTTTTTTTTGAGACGGAGTCTTGCTCTGTCGCCCAGGCTGGAGTGCAGTGGCGCGATCTCGGCTCACTGCAAGCTCCGCCTCCCGGGTGCACGCCATTCTCCTGCCTCAGCCTCCCGAGTAGCTGGGACTACAGGCGCCCGCTACCACGCCCGGCTAATTTTTTGTATTTTTAGTAGAGACGGGGTTTCTTCTGAAAATTCTTATTGTAAATCTTCAACAGCTTCCATTGTAGGAGGCCATATTTACAGAATAGAGTAAAATATAGGCCTACAGCATATATAAATACATTGATTTATGTAGGAAAATTAACTCAACCATCACTTTGATGATGGGAAACTGCCATTTACCATTTTAAAAAATTACAAATTAATAAATTCTTCTTTTCTCATTTCTATATTGTTGTCTGCTATCATACTAAAACTCTATGGGTAGACAGCCTTAAAGAATCTCAAGATAGCATAGCCTTTTCACTTCCTCTGCATGGCCAGTTCCCAACTGACAGATGAAAAGCCAAACTGAGGGAAGAGAATTCCCTTAAAAGATATGGGGAAGGTGTTTTCATTCCTCCACATCCACACTTTCAATTATTTTGCAACTGGGAGTTCCAGTGGTATTTGTGTGCAGTGTTTTAAAAGATGGAAGCAAGTTTGGTGGTCCTGCCTACAATTTCCAATGTCATCATCTGCTCTGGACTCTACCCATTTTTACTGAGCATGCTATACTAGCAGTCATTTCCTACTGAGTTCTTACTATCTGTAATCCGGTGCCACAGAGGCCTCCAAAAACACTGTGTGTCTTTATTTCCATTTTCAATAAGATGACTTAGGGAAGCTCGAGTGTTGATTTGGAATATCTTATTATAGGATGCTTCATAGTTTAAGATCTAAGACAATGACAACTTAATTTAGCTGGCATTATAGCTATCCAAAATTATTTTTAATCCATAGACTTTTTGGAAACAAGTGAGTTGGCTTAAATTTATTTGTCTCACACCCCTATTGAGGCTCATTTTATATTTCACATTCAAGAATCTGAGCATCTCATAAATGTCAGTATAAATCTTGCATCCTGTCTAGTCAAATTCATGTTAAGTAGAGTCAAGCCTTCTCAAAAGACAAAGTAATTTAGTGTAAATACCTTTCAAATTGAGAAAACCTAAACTTTGGCATATTTTAGTAAAATATTTGTTTACATTATTAAAATAGTTTGATACTGTTTTTTTCATGACTCAGACAGTCAAAATGTAAAAACCAGCTGCAAATTAATTTTATTTGTCAACACTTTGTCAGTAGTAAATGTTCCATTGGTACTGAACTTATGAAGTTTTCCAGATAAAACCTGAAGGAGAATTGTGGTAAATATTGTATTTTTAAGTATATGCATTACTCTCTGCTCCCTACTACGAGCACACTAAAATGACAGTAAAGAAAGAATAGAAAGAGAAGGAACAATGCAGGAGGATGAAGGAACAGAAGCAGGTATACGATAGCCAAAAGAAGTCAACAAGTTTTTGGAAGAGGAAAACCAGGTGGATGACAGCTTCTAATTATTAAAACAGCAGAAAACTAAAACCCAGAAATGGAAAAACTGAAACCTCCACAGGTGAGGCTGTCAAAAGAAGCAGTTAATTGATGCAGTAATATCAAAGAAAGACTCAAGAATCAAGTCTTTTGAGACTAGATATTTCAGAATATGGGGATCATGGTAAGACTGAAAAATAGGAGGATTTTGAAAGTCAACTTAAAGATTAAACCTCACAATTTTTTTCCCGACCCTAACCATCCACGGGATTACTCTTTTTCCACTTTGGCTTAATGTTTTTGGAAGAACTGAACAACTTAGACTCTTAAAACAAGGATATAGATGTCAGGAATAGCTGAGAATAGGACCAATTTAGTGGTAATATCAAAGGACGTTTTACACATTAGAACTTATGATTTCTACTGCACAGTTGAGCCAGGTTATACTGCCTAGGCCTGTCACTGGAGAATGCTTCTTGGAGAAACAGTCCAGCTCAAAACAAAAGATATACAGATGGTAACATTTGGACATCCCCAACAAAACAGCTAAGCCCTACCTAATTACCCTGCAAGGAAGGCTAACAGTCAACAAATTCTGCCCAAACACAAGGGTCTCCAGTCCTTAATGCTTCAATCTAATCATAAATCCAATCATAAATGTGAATAGACAGTCAAGAATTACTAAACATTTGAGGAAAGCCTTCAACATAAATGTTAGAAAATGAAAAAACAAAACAGCAATTAATGCAAAGAAATAGATGCAACACAGGAAATGAGTCAGCTTCAAAATGTGTTTATATAATTAATATTCTCAGAGAGATAGAGGAAGACATTGATCTGTGAAAAAGTACAGATTACCATAAAAGGACAATTACAGAAAAGAAAGAGGCTTTCTGAATAGAAATATGATAGTTAAACATTCTGTTGAAGTTTCAGAAAAGTTGAGAAATCTTTTAAACAAGTAGTATGAAAGAAAAAACTTAAAGAAAAACAATTAGACAGTTAGTTTACGAAGTTCAACTCCTGACCAACAGATGTTCCAGAAAAAGATACAAAGAAAATGTAGAGGAAAAATGTATTTAAATAAAATAAAATGAAATTTCTCTAAAGATGAAATGTCTCTGAAAGACATATATTCCCAGATTAGTTATCACCATAACCAATAAAAAATAACCCCCACCAAGGCACATTTCCACGAAGTTTCAGAGCTTGGGAGTTAAAGATACTACCCTAAGCTCCAGGGATGGTGCTGATGTTGATAAATAAGTTTTCAAACAATTAGAAAGGAATAAAGAGGAACAGTTCAGGTCTGCAAGTCCCAGCGAGACCAATGCAGAAGGTGGGTGATTTCTGCATTTCCAACTGAGGTACCCAGTTCATCTCATTGAGACTGGTTAGACAGTGGGTGCAACCCATGGATGGCAAGTAGAAACAGGGTGAGGCATCACTGCACCCGGGAAATGCAAGGGGTTGGGGATCGCCTTTCCCTAGCCAAAGGAAGCCATGAGGGACCTTGCCTTGAGAGACAGTGCTATCTGGCCCAGATACTACACTTTTCCCATGGTCTTTGCAACCCACAGACCAGGAGATTCCCTCGGGTGCCTACACCACAAGGGCCCTGGGTTTCAAGCACAAAACTGGGAGGCTGTTTGGGCAGACAGTGAGCTAGCTGCAGAAATTTTTTTTTGTACCCTAGTGGCGCCTGGAATGCCAGCGAGACAGAACCTTTCACTCCCCTGGAAAGGGGGCTGAAGCCATGGAGCCTAGTGGTCTAACTCAGCAGATCCCACTCCAATGGAGCCCAGCAAGCTAAGATCCACTGGCTTGAAATTCTCGCTGCCAGCACAGCAGTCTGAAGTCGAACTGGGACACTGAAGCTTGGTGGGGGCAGCAGCATCAGCCATTACTGAGGCTTGAGTAGGTGGTTTTCCCTCAGTGTAAAAAAACCCACCAGGAAGTTTGAACTAGTTGGAGCTGACCTCAGTTTGGCAAAGCCTCTACAGCCAGACTCCCCCTCTAGATTCCTCCTCTCTGGGCAGGGCATCTCTGAAAGAAAGGCAGCAGCCCCAGTTGGGGCTTATAGATAAAAATCCCATTTCCATGGGACAGAGCACCTGGGGGAAGGGGCAGCTGTGGGCACAGCTTCAGCAGACTTAAATGTTCCTGCCTGCAAGCTCTGAAGAGAGCAGCGGATCTCCCAGCACAGTGCTCGAGCTCTTCTAAGGGACAGACTGCCTCCTTAAGTGGGTCCCTGACCCCCGTGCCTCCTGACTAGGAGACACCTCATACAGGAGAGCACTGGCTGGCTTCTGGTGGGTCCCCCTCTGGGACAAAGCTTCCAGAGGAAGGAGCAGGTAGCAATCACTGCTGTTCTGCAGCCTCCGCTGATGATACCCAGGAAACAGGGTCTGGAGTGGACCCCTAGCAAACTCCAGCAGACCTGCAACAGAGGGGCCTGACTGTTAGAAGGAAAACGAACAAACAGAATGGAACAGCATCAACATCAAAAAACAAAAAACAAAACAAACAAACAAACAAAAAGACCACACAAAAACTCCATCCAAAGTTCACCAACAGCAAAGACCAAAGGTATAAATACATGAAGATGAGGAAAACCCAGTGCAAAATGCTGAAAATTCCAAAAACCAGAATGCCTCTTCTCCTCCAAAGGATCACATCTCCTTGCCAGCAAGGGAACAAAATTGAATAGACAATGAGTTTGACAAATTAACAGAAGTAGGCTTCAGAAGGTGGGTAATAACAAACTCCTCCAAGCTAAAGGAGCATGTTCTAACCCAATGCAAGGAAGCTAAGAAACTTAAGAAAAGGTTGCAGGAGCTGCTAACTAGAATAACCAGTTTAGAGAAGAACGTAAATGACCTGATGGAGCTTAAAAACACAGCATGACAACTTCATGAAGTATACACAAGTATCAATAGCCAAATTGATCAAGCAAAAGAAAGGATATCAGAGGCTGAAGATCAACTTAATGAAATAAAGCATGAAGACAAGATGAGAGAAAAAAGAATGAAAAGGAACAAAGTCTCCAAGACATAAGGGACTATGTGAAAAGACCAAACCTACGTTTGATTGCTATACCTGAAAGTGATAGGGAGAATGGAAACAAGTTGGAAAACACACTTCATGATATTATCCAAAAGAACTTCCCCAACTTAGCAAGACAAATATTCAAATTCAGGAAATACAGAGAACACCACAAAGATACTCCTTGAGAAGAGCAACCCCAAGACACATGATCATCAAATTCACCAAGGTTGAAATGAAGGAAAAAATGTTAAGGGCAGCCAGAGAGAAAGTTCGGGTTATCCACAAAGGGAAGACCATCAGACTAACAGTGGATCTCTCTGCAGAAACCCTACAAGCCAGAAGAGAGTCAGGGCCAATATTCAACATTCTTAAAGAAAATAATTTTCAACCCAGAATTTCATATCTAGCCAAACTAAGCTTCACAAGCGAAGGAGAAATAAAATCCTTAACAGACAAGAAAATGCTGAGGGATTTTGTCAGCACCAGGCCTGCCTTATGAGAGCTCCTGAAGGGAGCGCTAAATATGGAAAGGAAAAACTGGTACCAGCCACTGCAAAAACAAACCAAAATATAAAGACAATTGACGCTGTGAAGAAACTACACAAACTAATGGGCAAAATAACCAGCTAGCATCATAATGACAAGATCAAATTCACACATAACAATATTAACCTTAACTGTAAACAGGCAAAACACAGACTGGAAAATTAGATAAAGAGTCAAGACCCATCAGTGTGCTGTATTCAGGAGACCCATTTCATGTGCAAAGACACACATAGGCTCAAAATAAAGGGATGGAGGAAGATTTACAAAGCAAATGAAAAGCAAAAAAAAAAATGAATAAAAAAAGGAGGGGTTGCAATCCTAGTCTCTGATAAAACAGACTTTAAATCAAGAAATATCAAAAAAGACAAAGAAGGGTATTATGTAATGGTAAAGGGATCAATGCAACAAGCAGAGCTAACTATCCTAAATATATATGCACCCAATATAGGAGCACCCAGTTTCATAAAGCGAGCTCTTAAAGACCTACAAAGAGACTTAGACTCCCACACAATAATAGTGGGAAACTTTAACACCCCTCTGTCAATATTAGACAGATCAATGAGACAGAAAGTTAACAACGATATTCAGGACTTGAACTCAGCTCTGGACCAAGCAGACCTAATAGACATCTACAGAACTCTCCACCTCAAATCAACAGAATCAACATTCTTCTCAACACCACATCACACTGATATGGTTGTAGATGTGCAGTTTTATTTCTGAGTTCCCTATTCTGTTCCATTGGTCTATGTGCCTGTTTTTACATCAGTACTCTGCTGTTTTGATTACTATGGCCTTGTAGCATAGTTTGAAGTCAGGTAGGGTGATGCCTCCAGCTTTGTTCTTTTTGCTTAGGATTGTCTTGGCTATGTCAGCTCTATTTTGGTTCCATATGAAGTTTTAAATAGTTTTTTTTAATTCTGTGAAAAATGTCAATGATACTTTCGTGGGAATAGTATTGAATCTATAAATTGCTTTGGCAGTACGGCCATTTTCATGATGTTGATTCTTTTTATCCGTGAGCATGGAATGTTTTTCCATCTGCTTGTTTCCTCTTTGACTTCCTTGATCAATGGTTTGTAGTTCTCCTCGAAGAGGTCCTTCATTTCCCTTGTTAGTTGTATTCTTAGGTATTTTACTCTCTGTGGCAATTGTGAATGGGAGTTCATTCATGATTTGGGTCTCTGCTTGTATGTTGTTGGTATATAGGAATGCTTGTGATTTCTGCACATTGATTTTGTATCCTGAGACTTTAATAAAGTTGCTTATCAGGTTAAGAAGCTTTTGAGCTGAAATAATGGAATCTTCTAGAGAGAGGATCATGTCATCTGCAAACAAAAACAATATGACTTCCTCTCTTCCTATCTCAATACCATTTCTTTCTCTTGCCTAATTGCCCTGGCCAGAATCTCCAACTCAATGTTGGAGAGTTCTAACCACTAAGATTGATGAAAGAGGACATCCTTGTTTTGTGCCATTTTTCAAGGGGAATGCTTTCAGCTTTTGCCAATTCAGTATGATATTTGTTGTGGGTTTGTCATAAATGGCTTTTATTATTTCAAGGTGCATTCCTTCAATACTTAGTTTATTGAGAGTTTTTAACACGAAGGGATGTTGAATTTTATCAAAGGGCTTTTCTGCATCTATTGAGAAAATCATGTGTTTTTTGTCTTTAGTTCTGTTTATGTGATGAATTGCATTTATTGATTTGTGTATGTTGAACCAGCCTTGCATCCCAGGGATGAAGCCAACTTGATCATGGTGGATAAGTTTATTGTTGTGCTGCTGGACTTGATTTGCCAGTATTTTATTGAGGATTTTTGCATCGATATTCATAAGAAATATTGGCCTGAAATTTTCTTTCCTTGTTGTATCTCTGCCATGTTTTGGTATCAGGATGATGCTGGCCTCATAAAATGAGTTAGAAAAGAGTCCCTCCTTTTCAATTGTTTGGAATAGTTTCAGAAGAAATGGTACCAGCCCCCTTTGTACCTCTGGTAGAATTCAGCTGTAAATCCACCTGGACCTGGGCTTTTTTTTTTTGGTTGGTAGGCTATTTATTACTGCCTTAATTTCAGAACTTGTTATTGTTCTATTCAGGCATTCAGCTTCTTCCTGGTTCAGTCTTGGGAGGGTGTGTGTGTCCAGGAATTTATCCATTTCTTCTAGATTTCCTAGTTTATTTGCATAGAGGTGCTTAGAGTATTCTCTGATGGTGGTTTGCATTTCTGTGGTGTCAGTGGTTGTATCCCCTTTATAATTTCTGATTGTGTTTATTTGAATCTTTCCTCTTTTTTCTTTATTAGAGGTGGATTATATTGATTTTTTTTTTCAAAGAAACAGCTCCTGGATTTGTTGATTTTTTGAAGTGTTTTTTTGTGTCTCTAGCTCCTTCAGTTTCATTCTGAGGTTTGTCATTTCTATTATTTTGCTAGCTATGGGATTTATTTGCTCTTGATTCTCTAGTTCTTTTAGTTGTGATGTTAGTGTGTCGATTTGAGATCTTTCTAGCTATTTGATGTGGCATTTAGTGCTATAAATTTCTTTCTTAACACTGGTTTAGCTGCATCCCAGAGATTCTGATACATTGTCTCTTTGTCTCATTGGTTTCAAAAACCTTCTTTATTTCTGCCTTAATTTTATTATTTACCCAGGAGTCATTCAGGAGGAGATTGTTCAATTTCCATGTAGTTGTGTGGTTTTGAGTGGGCTTTTTAATCTTGAAGTTTTTTTTTTTTTTTTTTTTGGAGGCAGAGTCTTGCTCTGTTGTCCAGGATGAACTGCAGTGGCATGATCTCAGCTCACTGCAACCTCTGCCCCCCAAGTTCAAGCAATTCTCCTGCCTCAGCCTCCTGAGTAGCTGGGACTAAAGGCATGAGCCACCACACCTGGCTAATTTTTATATTTTTAGTAGAGATGGGGTTTTACCATGTTGGTCAGGCTGGTCTTGAACTCCTGACCTTAAGTGAGCCACCTGCCTCAGCCTCCCAATAATCTTGAGTTCTAATTTGATTGCATTGTAGTCTGAGAGACTGTTATGATTTCAGTTCTTTTGCATTTGCTGAAGAGTGCTTTACTTTCAATTGTGTGATCAATTTTAGAGTAAGTGCTATGTGGCGCCAAAAATAAAGTATATTCTGTTGTTTTTGGATAGAGAGTTCTACAGATATCTATCAGGTCCACTTGGTCTAGAGCTGAGTTTAAGTCCTGAATATCTTTGTTAATCTTCTGTCTCGATGACCTGCCTAATATTGATAGTGGGATATTAAAGTTTCCCACTATTACTGTGTGGGGGTCTAAGTCTCTTTGTAGGTCTCTGAGAACTTGTTTTATAAATCTGGGTGCTCCTGTATTGGGTGCATACATATTTAGGATAGTTAGCTCTTCTTGTTGAATTGAACCCTTTAACATTATGTGGTGCCCTTCTTTGTCTTTTTTGATCTTTATTGGTTTAAAGTCTATTTTGTCAGAAACTAGGATTGCAAACCCTGCTTTTTTCTGCTTTCCATTTACTTAGTAAATTTTCCTCCATCTCTTTACTTTGAATCTATGTGCGTTTTTGCACATGAGATGTGTCTCTTGAATACAGCACACCAGTGGGATTTGTCTTTGTATCCAGTTTGCCATTTTGTGTCTTTTAATTGGGACGTTTACCCCATTTACATTCAAGGTTAATATTTTTATGTGTGAATTTGATCCTGTCATCATGGTGCTGGCTGGTTAATTTTTCAGACGTGTTAATGTAGTTGCTTCATAGTGTCATTGGTCTGTGTTTTTCAATGTGTTTTTGTAGTGGCTGATAACGGTTTCTCCTTTCCACATTTAGTGCTTCTTTCAGGATCTCTTGCAAGGCAGGCCTGGTGGTGACAAGATCCCTCAGCATTTGCCTGTCTGAAAAATATTTTATTTCTCTTTCCCTTATAAAGCTTAGTTTGGCCAGATATAAAATTCTGGGTTGGAATTTCTTTTCTTTAAGCATGTTGAATATTAGCCCCTATCTCTTCTGGCTTATAGGGTTTCCACTGAGAGATCCATTGTTATTCTGATGGGCTTCCCTTTGTAGGTGACCTGGCCTTTTTCTCTGGCTGCCCTTAACATTTTCTCCTTCATTTCAACCCTGGAGAATCTGATGATTTTATGTCTTGGGTAGATGTTTTTATGGAGTATCTTATTGGGGTTCTCTGGATTTCCTGAATTTGAATATTGGCCTGTCTTGCTAGGTTGGGGAAGGTCTCCTGGATGATATATGCAGTGTGCTTTCCACCTGGTTCCATTCTCCCCATCTCTTTCAGGTACTCCAATTAGTCATAGTTTCAGTATTTTTACACAGTCCCATAGTTCCTGGAGGTTTTGTTTGTTCCTTTTTATTCTTTTTTCTCTAATCTTGTCTGCTTGCCTTATTTCAGCAAGATAGTCTTTAAGCTCTGATATTCTCTCTTCCGCTGGGTCGATTCAGCTATTGATACTTGTATTTGCATGATGAAGTTCTTGTGCTGTGTTGTTCAGCTCCGTCAGGTAATTTATGTTCCTCTCTAAACTGGTTATTCTAGTTAACAGCTCCTATAATCTTTTATCATGGTTCTTAGCTTCTTTGCATTGGGTTAGAACATAGTCCTTTAGCTCAGCAAAATTCATTATACTCACTTTCTAAAGCCTACTTCTGTCAGTTCATTCATCTCAGCTTTAGCCCCATTCTGTGCCCTTGCTGGAGAAGTGTTGTGATCATTTGGAGGAGAAGAGGCATTCTGGCTTTTGGAATTTTCAGAATTTTTGTGTTGGTTTTTCCTCATCTTCATGGATTTATCTACCTTTGATCTTTGAGGCTGATGACCTTTGGATGGGTTTTTTTTGGGGGGTAGGTGTCTTTTTTGTTGCTGTTATTGTTTTTGTTGCTTTCTGTTTGTTAGTTTTTCTTCCAACAGTCAGGCCCCTCTTCTACAGGTCTGCTTCAGTTTGCTGGAGGCCCACTCCAGATTTTGTTTGCTGAGTATCATCAGTGGAGGCTGCAGAACAGCAAAGAGTGCTGCCTGCTTCTTCCTCCAAAAGCTTCATCCCAGAGGGGCACCTGCCTGATGCCAGCCAGAGCTCTTTTGTATGAGGTGTCTGTCGACCCTTGTTGGGAGATCTTACCCAATCAGGAGGCATGGGGTCAGGGACCCACTTGAGGAGGCAGTCTGTCCCTTAGCAGAGCTGGTGTGCTGTGCTGGGAAAATCCCTCTTGTCAGGATCAGCTGCAGAGCTGGTACGCTGTGCTTGCAGAATCCCCCTTGTCAGGATCAACCTCTATCTTCATAGGCGGCAGGCAAGAAAGATTAAGTCTGCTGAAACTGAGACCACAGCCACCCCTTCCCCCAGGTGCTCTGTCCCAGCCCACCTTCCCCCAGGTGTCAGTCTGTAAGCCCCTGACTGGAGCTGGTTGATTTCCTTCAGAGATGCCCTGCCTGGTGAGGAGTGATCTAGGGAAGCAGTCTGGCCACAGCCACTTTGCTGTGCTGTGGTGAATTCTGTCCCGTCCAAACCTCCCAGTCTCCTTAGCACTGTTAGGGGAAAAGCATGTACTAAAGCCACTGTAATGGTGGTCCCCTCTCCCCCAACCCCAAACTCAGTTGTTCCAGGCAGACTCCAGACTGCTGTGCTGGCAGTGGGAATTTCAAGCCAGTGATTCTTAGCTTGCTGGGCTCCATGGGAGTGGCACCATTGAGCAAGACCACTTAGCTCCCTGGCTTTAGGCCTCTTTCCGCAGTGGTGTGGATGGTTCTCCTGTCTCACTGGAGTTCCAGGTGCCATTGGAGTATGTAAAAAACTCCTAAGCTCAGTGCCTGCCCAAACAGCTGCCCAGATTTGTCCCTGAAAAGGCTCACGAGGGAATCTCCTGATCTGCAGATTGCAAAAATCCATGGGAAAAGCCTAGTACCCTTGGCGGGTAGCACAGTCCCTCACCATTTCCCCTGGCTGGGAAAGAAAGGTTGCTCCACTTTGTGCACTTCTCAGGCGAAACAACACCCCACCCTGCTTCTGCTGGCTCTCCATGGGTCATGCCCACCACCTAGCCAGTCCCAATTACTGCCTTCTATATTGGTCTCACTGGGAGCTGAAGACCGGAGCTGTTTCTATTTGGTCATCTTGGCCCAAGACCTATCCAAAATACTGAAAATCCTGTCCAGAAAATAATTAGTAATCAATAAATTGTTATTATTTGTATTTTTATTCATCTATATTGGTATTATTTAATTCACTATTCCCACTGTTTTCTTAAATCCACAGAATTAGCATAAATCTTAAATGCAGAGAACAAAGGTGCAGTAGGGTACTTAGACTATCCATTATTTAGGCCACAGAAAGATTAAAGAGCAGGTGAGACCCAGATCCTCCAATTGTTTCCTTTATCCACTCTAATCCATACAGCAAGTCACTTGTCCAAAGACAGCAGATTCAGAAACACAAATACATGGCACCTTAAACCTTAAATGAGAGTAAACATTGATAAAATCAGAAGTTAGTAAAGAACTAGACTCCTTTAAAAAAGTTTTTTAAAAATAATAATAACAAGATCTATTTGTCATAATTCAGCTTAGCCAAGCCCAAAGACTTTCTCTTTCCTGTGGCCTACCAATGTTCTGCTTTCTCTACAGCCTGATTATTTAACATTTTACTTTAACTATGGGGAAGGAAAATCATTTTTAGGAAATGATCATTTTTAGTACTTGACCTGGAACCTTCCCTATATAGAAAACAGATAGCTAGACAAACATTTCTTTCCAGACAGCTGAAGTCAGTTAATATATCAAGTAAATCATGAGCATTAACAGTATCTCCAACTGGTTAGATATCAAACTTGTCTTCTAGGAAATCATGATGAAACAAATGTCTTCTGTTAAGAATCAAAGCTTTTGTCTCATTAAACAGCCTTGTGCATTGTAATCTTGACATTGAAGCATGATGGATAATGGTTAAGACTCACTTTTGAGTTAAGCTCCATTTCTGGCCTTGAGATATTGAGTACCCCAATGTACCTCAGCCGCATGTTGCACAGATATAATAAGATTTTTTGTTTGTTTTTGAGACAGAGTCTCGCTCTGTCACCCAGGCTGGAGTACAGTGGTGCGATATCGGCTCACTGCAACCTGGGCCTGCTGGGTTCAAGCAATTCTTCTGTCTCAGCCTCCCAAGTAGCTGGGACTACAGGCGTGCGCCACCATGCCCGGCTATTTTTCTTTTTTTTCTATTTTTAGTAGAGACAAGGTTTCACCATGCTGGCCAGGCTGGTCTCAGACTCCTGACCTCATGATCTACCTGCCAAAGTGCTGGGATTACAGGCATCAGCCACCACGCCCAGCCATAACATGATTAAAACAAACAAACAAACAAACAAAGAAAAAACTTAACATAGGACCTGCCATAAAGTAAATGTTCGATAGATTATTGCTTTTATCATCATCATCATCTGAAGTTTGTATGATGTCATATACCTACAATAAAGTAATTTGTACTTATCTTCCCCATTCTAAAGGTAAAGTATTAAGGCTATTTTGCCCAAAGGCACATAGTTAATAAAAAATACATTAATGAATTATTACATTACATTTTACATTTGTTTGTCTAAGCCTTAAACTATTGTTTTTCCAATTGACAAAATTTAAGTGGCAGAACTATATTTGATTCCAACAATTCCAACTCTTCTCATTCTGTAAAACTTCAAAGTCATAAATTGCTGAAGGATTATTTACTAAGACATAAACTTCTCCCTTCCTTCCTTATTTCTTTGCTTCATTCCCCAGTTCCCTTTGTCTTGGTTGTCAATAAATAGCACTTACAGTGAAAGGAGGAAAAAGAATAATGTTTATTCAGTTCCACAAACGTTCAAATATCCAGCACAGGCCCACATGAAAAGATTCTTTCAGTGACTAAAAAGAAAACCACAATAGGAACCTATGACTGGCTCTAGGGCAAAAATATTTTACAATCTGCCAATTGATTGAAGCCCAACAGTTGCCTCAAATTTAAATTGTGAAAAGAGAAATAAGAGAGAATTTCATGACAGGTCAAGAGAAACAGGTTCATGTAGTGGCCTGAAGCTAGGCCAAGGGCATATTTCACAACAGGGTAAAAAAGTATTCTAACAATCTCAAAAATGTTGGAATTTATATGGTTTCAGTTATTTTATACTATACACAATATATGTTACAAAAGGCAAGGAGTCTTTTTATAAGAATCCATGTAAGTGTTTCTTTTTTTTTTTTTCTTTTTGAGACAGCGTCTTGCTCTGTCGCCCAGGCTGGAGTGCGGTGGCGCAATCTTGGCTCACTGCAAGCTCCGCCTCCAGGTTCACGCCATTCTCCTGCCTCAGCCTCCCGAGTAGCTGGGACTACAGGCGCCCGCCAGCACGCCAGGCTAATTTTTTGTATTTTTAGTAGAGATGGGGTTTCACCATGTTAGCCAGGATGGTCTTGATTTCCTGACCTCGTGATCCACCTGCCTCGGCCTCCCAAAGTGCTGGGATTACAGGCGTGAGCCACCGCGCCTGGTCTAAGTGTTTCTTAACATACTAGTTTTTAGAATAGAGCCTGCTGGCATATTAAATTACAACCTACACAAAATTAATAGGCTTTCAGAACCAGAAGATATCCATAGTTTTCTAAATTGATTGTTTCAGAGAATTATTTCTTGATGAATTTCTCCTGAAGGAGAGATTCCATGACTGACCAAATATGCTTAGGATTCATTTGGTTAAATAAACTTCAGCAACCCATTTTTTCTTTTCGTCTCCTAATTTTTTTAACTCCAGTACTTTTAGTAGCCTTTAAAGTACGTTGTGAATTTCCAAGAGGAAGATACAGACTCCCTTATTTTTCAAGCTGTTGTGGAAAGAGAATTTTTTTTCTACTAGTGCACTTATCAAGTGGTTCTGTTAAATAATGATTAGAAAAAATGCTAATGTAATTTAGGAGATTATAGTGTCCTAAACACCAAACAATGAACTTATTTTCTCAAGATCAACCAACTAATTAGTAATAGAATTAAGAGACTTCTATGTTATCTCAGATTATCCAATGAAAAGATCTACTGGTCTTCAAAAAAAAAATGAAAAAGTTATCAATGGTAAGATACAACTTAATCCATAGCAAAAAATATATATATATATTAAAACACAGAAGATAGAGAATTAATCAAAGAATTGTTAGAATGTACAGAATTTAGGATATAACATCATTGTTTTTAAACATTGGGCTACTCTAGCAGAATGTATAAATGTAAGATAGCATAGAATATATATATTATATATTTAAACACTGGGCTATTCTAGCAGAATGTGTGAGTATGATAGTATATACATACATGTGTTTATGTGTATATATATGATACTATAAGATAAATAGTATATATATAAACATATATACACTAAGATAGATACTATGCTATATTCATACATTCTGCTAGAATAGCCCAATGTTTAAATATATATGTATGATATATATACTATCTCTATTCATTCTGCTAGAATAGCCAATGTATAAATATATAATATATACTATCTTATATTTATATATTTATAAATAGATATTTATATATTTATAAATATATATTTATATACACATAAATATATATTTATATATTTATATATATTTATATACACATAAATATATATGTATGTGTATATATACATATATAAATGTATTTATGTACATATATACATATATAATGTAAATCTATAATATATATTATGGATTTACAGGTGAAATTCTCTGATAGAATAACGTGACTTCCAGTCTTTGTTATTTAAGCCATGCAGTCTATGGTATTTTGTTATGATAGACTGAGCAAGTTTTGATGTATTTACCGTAGAAATGTAAAAGGGGACATTGTAGAAATGAGCAACTGGAAAAACATTCATAGATTATTCATTCTATTATTTCTTAGAAGGATAATCTTTCCCTCAATTCATTTGTTTATTTAACAAATACCAGTCAGGTACTTGGATGTGCCAGAAATTATTTTACCTCTAGGGTATACACTGGTAAACAAAACAAGAAAGGTTCTTGTTATCATGAAGTTTACATTCAAATGAGTAAAATGAACAATAAACAAGCAAAAAATAGATCATTGCAACCAAGCACTTTGAAGATAATAAAATGATAATGACATAAAGAAGGGAAGGAAGGGAGACTTTTCCCAGATGAGGAGAAAAACACTTAGAAAGAATGAGCAGAGAAGACCTACCTGAGGAAACAACATGTGCGCTGACACCCAAATGACAGAAAAAGAACTAGATAGCTGTATGAGTTCATTTTCACGCTACTATAAAGAAACACCTGAGATGGGGTAATTTGCAAAGAAAAGAGGTTTATTTGACTCAGAGTTTCACCTGGCTGAGGAGGCCTCAGGAAACTTACAATCATGGTGAAAGGGGAAGCAGGGACCATCTTCACATGGAGGCAGGAGAGACAAGAGCATGTGAAGGAGGGACTGTCAAACACTTCTAAAATCATGAGAACTCACTCATTATCATAAAAACAGCATGGGGAAAATTGCCCCTATGATCCAATCACCTCTCTCCCTCAAAAGTTGGGAATTACAATTTGAGATGAGATTTGTTTGGGGACACAGATCCAAACCATATCAATAGCCATGTGAAAATCTGGAGGAAAGAACTATTGTTGAGTGGGAGGCTTCGTGTCCTAAAGGAATCATAAGAACAATATTTGAAACTCCAAAGGGGAGAATAAAGAACATTGCTATGGTTTAAATATGTCCTCGACAATTTCATGTGTTGGTAACTTGACCCCCAATATTGTTGAGAGGTGGGACCTCTGGAAGATGATTGGGTCATGAAGGCTCTACCCTAATGAATTGATTAATAGATTGATAGACTAATGGGCTATTGAGGAAGTGGGTTAGTTATCAGGAGAGTTGTTCTGTTATAAAAGTCATTTTTGTCATGTCTCATGAGCCCCCTCTCACCCTGTGATGCCTTCTGCCATGTTATGACATAGCATGAGGCCCTCACCAGAAGCTGAACAGATTCAGCCCCTAGGCTTTGAACTTCCCAGCCTTCAGAACTCTAAGAAATAAATTTCTTTTCTTTATAAATTACCTAGTCTCCGGTATTCTATTATGGCAATAGAAAACAGATAAAAACAAATGGTCTCAAACTAAACAAGAAAGACGCAGGAATATAAAAGTATGATGATCAAAGAGATTCTAATACTAACAGTGCAGCAAAATGGTAAGCCTGTCCAAGATGACAGCAATGGTGAAAATTTGTGCTTTTACAGAAACAAGGTGTCTCCCCAAAAGAAGGACCCCTGAGATCTTTCTTTAAAGTACAGTTAACAGAAGATAACTAACATATTGAAAAGGAGGTTAAAAAAAGAGCAGCACGCAAAACATGGAATACCAGTTAGTTAGTTCAGCCTAGCTGCTAGAGTGTTGCAGGAAAACAAAGCCCAGGAAGAACAAACATAATCTTCTAAATTTAAAGAACAGCAGCTGTATGTGGATAAAAAGATCTTCCGCTTAGCATTGTGATGCAATGATAAAAGATTGAAATGGATGAAAGAAGATATTTGCCTTAGTCTGCTCAGTCTATCATAACAAAATACCATAGACTGCATGGCTTAAATAACAAATTTATTTTCACACAGTTCTGGAAGCAGAAAGTCTGAGATCAAGATGCCAACATGGGCATTTTCTAGGGAGGTTTCCCTTCCTGATTTGCAGAAAGCAGCCTTCTCTCTGTGTTCTCATCTGGCAAAGAGAGAGGGTTCTAGTGTCTCTTCTTATAAGGGCGCTAATCCTGTCATTAGGGCCCCACCCTTATAACCTCACCTGAACCTAATTATCTTCCATAGGCTCCATTTCCAAATACCATCACACTGGGGTTAGGGCTTCAACATATGAATGATGGAGGAGGAGACACAAGTCAGTCCACAGCAACATTAAAGTTCTATTAGCTAATTTTAGAAATTAATGGAAATATTTTCTAAACTGGATTTAGGATTATGACAAATGAGTCTGAGGCATTTAAAAAATGAGAATGCTGCTAGAGACATTTGATCAAAGTATTACCTAAAGAAAGAAATATAAGAATCCAAAGAGATGACAATCCAAAAGGCAGGATCCAGGCAAAGACTGAAGTTTTGTCTCTTACCTCTAGTGAAGAACCAGTTCAACTCATATCTTACAAAAGAATGGTGTCCTAAATGAAACTCACATTTAATATGTGCATTTTAGTGAATTATGTATCTTTTTATTCCTCTTTTGCCCACCTTTGATCTCGAGCTTATATTTAGCACAGTAACCTAAGTTTGATATAAGATAGGTGTCAAATAAATATTGGCATATTTTTACTGTAGTGTGAAGTGCAAGGACTTCAGAATCTTGTGGATCTGGTACCTCAATCTCTTAAGCCTATAATAAAGGGATGCTGGTTTCTCTAAAGAAAAAATTTGAAATAAAATATATTTCCTACTTTTCACTCACTCAACCCTTTACTTCTTCCCAAGCATACATCAAAATCCAGGAAGAAAGACTGCTATCAATTTATCAATTTTGAGGACACTGTTCATGCCAAATTTACCCGGGGTAGACATTTGTAGAAGAGTGTATTAGTTGGCTTGGTCTGCCATAGCAAAATACCATAGACTGAGTGGCTTAAACAACAGAATTCATTTTCTCACAGTTCTAGAGGGTAGAAGTGTAAAACCAGATGCAGTCAGGGATGGTTTCTGGTAAAGCCTCTCTTCCTGGCATACAGATGGCTGATTTCTCTCTATATTGTCACATGGTCTCTTCTCTGTGTTCATAGAAAGAGGGAATTGTGTGGTGTCTCTTCCTCTTAAAAAGACACTACTCCTATCAGATTAGGATTCTACCCTTATGACCTCATTTAACTCCCTAAAGGCCTTATCTCCAAATAAGATCACATTGGAGATTAGGGTTTTAACAAATGATTTTTTGGGGGGACACAATTCAGTCCACAACAAAAAGTTTAAAAGGAGGAATGGGGTGCTAGGTAAATAGTTTCTCTATAACTTGTACTTTCATTTGCTTCTTAAGAGTATATGTATACATTAGCTACTGCCACAAAATTGCTCTATTGCAAACCTTCTCTAAATAGAGTGGCTAAAATTTATTCTCACAAATCTATAAGTAGGCTGACGCTGTTGCTGGCTGGGCTCAGAAGTCCTGCTAAGTTCAGCTGGGTTAGCTCTCACACCTGGGGGTGTCCTCGATGATGCTCTAGACTGGGCCGTGATGGGTCAGCTCTGTTCCATGGAATCCACTTCCTGGGACCAGCAGGTAAGGCCTGTCTTGTTCTTCTCACAGCAAGAAGTTCAAAAGAGTATGTCTAATCATATTCAGGGGCTATGCTTGTGTCAAATCTGCCAGCACCCCATTGGCCAAACAAGTTATTTGGCTATACTCAGAATCAAGGTAGGTGAATTACACTATACCCACGGAAGTGGGGAGAGAAAGTGAATAACGTTTTAAATTAATTTAATCTATTATTGTATATACAACTTTTTACCACATTTAAATGTTGAGACCCAAGACTCTGGTAGACTTTGAGGTAGAAATAGACAGAACCAAAGTTTAAGTATACCAATAATTTGGTTCTAGAGCTTAGAATGGGATCTCAATAAATTAGGGCTTAACTAATTAAAATTCTACCTTGAGATCTGGGGGTCCCAGAAAGTGCTAACTTGTCTTGCTTAATTAATTGTATGTATGTTCCCTCCTAACCTCCCCCAAATCTGTTTTAACCTTTCTTAAGATGGTCTTAAGAAATGGAGAGTTGGCATTCAAAGGGTATAAAGTTTCAGTTATGTAAAATGTATACATTCTAGAGATCTGCTGTGTAACATTGTGCCTATATTAACAGTACTGGACTATACACTAAAAATGTGTTGAAGGTAGATCTCATATTAAGTGTTTCTACCACAATAAAATAAAACAAAATGATTATTTCTGAGGAAAAAAAAAGAATGTAGTAAAATATGTAATGGCATCAAGCACAATGCCTGGCACAGAGTAGGTTCTTATGAAAGTTTTCTTCTGCCCATTATACAAATCTAATTCAAAGTGGCTCATGCACAGAATTGTTTCTTCTTCTTCAGGCCTTAATTTCTGACGTTTCAAGTTGGAAACCTCCTTTCATATTTCTTTAAAGAGCTACATAAATACAGTTGAACTGAGCTAACAATCTGATCTTCATTTTTAGTATTTGGGAAGAAAAATAATTCTCACTGAGTTTGCTACACCAGTGGTTTCCCAGAACCTTTTTATAAAACCAGTGCCCTTTGAGATCATCCCCAATATGGGGAGCCCAAATCATAGCCTGTTTAATCTAACATATGCCACAGACTTATAAAATTCACAAGGGAAATGTAAAAAGACCTTTGCAAATTCCCATATGTGTAAATGTCACTGTATCATGTAAGTTTTCACATAAGTCTGTTGAATGTAATGATGCATTTAAATAACCCCCTCAGACCTCTAATGAGGGTTTCTGCATACCTGATAACAAGCTTAAAAAAAAAAAACAGAACCAAAGTGATATTGAGACACAGACTGATTGAAGAGGCTCACTCAAAGCCTCACAGGTTTTTTCCCCCACACTGGCCTCAAGGACACATGATTCAAACATAAGACTCAACACACAAGTGCTGCAATTTGTGAACTTTTTAGGTTTCCTATGAATTGTCAAAATCACAAGTGTTAACTTTGTGAATGGCAAGGCTCCACTTAACCATGAGATGGAATTCAGAGGAATAGCAGGAGGTGAAAGATCTGCACTGGAATAGAAAATGAATTAAGCACACAGATCTCTTGCAGCAGCATAAATGAGAGATTGCATATGTTCAACTCAGTCTTTATATGATCAGGTGAGATATGCAACAACTTAGTATAAACAGGAGCTAATAACCTGAGTAACAAGCTCTGCTAAGAAATAAATATCCCAATGCTCCCATTACACAATGAACATTCATTAGCATATAACCTTCCACTTACAAGTACACATGGGAAACCTGCCAATAGGACACTATACGCCAAAGACGATTAAATCAGCATTACAGAGAGAAGATCACAAAAATAGACTTTCTAAACAATTTAACTAGAAGTACTACATTTGCTGGAAGATAGAGTTTAAAATCTCTTGCTGCCAGCAATTTGTAAAATGAAATTTCAGACTAGTATGAGAAAGACAATACCAGGTGCTCTTTATTGCTAACCAACGTTGTTGTTCTATTACAAATGCCTTCCCACTTTAATGTTAGGGCATTCATGTAAGTACTAAATTTCATTAAGTAGCATGGATGATGATGATGACCATGATGACAATGATGATGATAGTGGGTTATGTCTATTGCATGCTTTCTACCTACTAAGCTCTGTTCTATGTGCTGAAATGACCTTTAACTATCACAACAATCCTGTAAGATAAAACTTATTGTATTCCCATTTTATAGTAGGAGAAAAAGATGTACAGAGTGAGAAGGGATAACAGTAGAGACTGAAATCAAAAGGACATGGTTTGGTTCTAGAGTCTGAGCCCTTTAACAATTTGCTGCAGTGCTAAAGAATAGTTAAGATAATTCAAATATCTCTTTGCCTCACTTTGCTATGAAACTGAGCAACTGACATAACCACTCTAAATGTAAATTTTTTCATCTGTAAAATGTATATGAATAAATATACCTAACTTCTATTTAAACTTATTGTAAGACTTAAGTGAGACTGAGAATGGAACTCATATTACACAATATATGGAAGAAAAATTTCAAAAATATTCTCTCTTAAGAGCTGTATTAGCTCTTATTTTATTAAAAGGAAATTACTTGTCATGTGACACTCTTGCCTTAAAAAATTACCCATTGATTTTAAAGTTAGCTTTATTAAAATACATCATAAACTGCATCCTTATATAAAAATATAAATTATATATTTATAAAATAATTCTTATTAGAAAGTATCATTATTCTTTGTAACAGAAAAATTTGAAATATCAAAGCAGATGTTATATTTAGGACAATAACAGTTATATAGAATATTACTAGCCTTTCTATACCTAAACCTAATCCACTTTTCAACATTCCTTTTTCTTAGGACTTATTTTAAAAATTGAAATTCTAGGTGAACTCACCTACAGCCTTATAAAATAACAAGGACTTTGGAGAAAAACGTTCACTAAACTTAAAAATTGTCTTTAAGAAAACATAAAAGTATCTTGAGAATTATGACATTATTGTATCAATTATCTATTGATAAAAAAAAGCAAGGAAACAATCTCAGTGGCATCCCAAAATATTCAATGATTTTCATAGACGTACAGGTCGATCAGCCAAGGTGGCCCTGCTTCAGGCTTTGACAACTGAGAAAGCTCTTCTTCCTCATACAGGTCTGAAGTTGGCTGGGCGATTCTGTGCCATATATATTCCCTCGGGGGTTCGGTGTAAATGGGCAATACTACCCAGAGGAAGCTCTTCTCATAATCATGGCAAAGGCAAAGGAAGCAGAACACGCAAAGTAAAATCTAGACTTGTTACTAATAACATGTTACTTCTGCCTTGTTCTAAAAAGACAATCTCGTTTTCATTTGGAAAAAGACAAGCTGTCTTACTTCATTTGTGTTACTATAAAGGAATACCTGAGGCTGGGTAATTTATAAGGAAAAAGGTTTGTTTGGTTCACAATTCTGATATCTAAAAATGTTCAAGACTGGGCATCTGGTGAAAGCTTCAGGCTGCTGCCACTCATGGCAGAAGGCGAAGGGAAGCCGGTGTGTGCAGAGATTACGTGGTCAGAGAGAAAGCAAGAGAGACACGGAGGAGGTATCAGGCTCCTAACAACCAGCTCTCACAGTAACTAATAGAGCAAGAAGTCACTCAACTTCACACTCAGTGAAAACATTAATCTAGGCCGGGCACGGTGGCTCATGCCTGTAATCCCAGCACTTTGGGAGGCCGAGGCGGGCGGATCACGAGGTCAGGAGATCGAGACCACCCTGGCTAACACGGTGAAACCCCGTCTCTACTAAAAACACAAAAAATTAGCCAGGCCTGGTGGCGAGTGCCTGTAGTCCCAGCTACTCAGGAGGCTGAGGCGGGAGAATGGCGTGAACCCGGGAGGCGGAGCTTGCAGTCAGCAGAGATCGCGCCACTGCACTCCAGCCTGGGTGACAGAGTGAGACTCCATCTCAAAAAAAAAAAAAAAAAAAAAAGAAAAGAAAAAAAGAAAACATTAATCTATTTATGAGGGATTCACTCCCATGACCCCAACAAACACCTTGCATTAGGCCTAACCTCCAACACTATGGATCATCAACATGAGATTTAGAAGGGACAAACATCCAAACTACAGCATTTCACTCCTGGAACCCCAGATCTCATGTTTTTCTCACATTGCAAAACAAAATCCCTTCCTAAAAGTCCCCAAAAGTCTTAACTTTTTTTAGCATCAACTCAAAAATTCAAAGTTTAAAGTTTCATCTGAGACTTAAAGCAAGTGTCTGCCAGCTATGAGCCTGTAAAATCAGTAACAAGTGATTTACTTCCAAGATACAATGGTTGTATCATTCCAAAGTAAACATTCCCATTCCAAAAGGGAGAAATCAGTCATAAAAGGGGTAACAGACCCTATGCAAGTCTGAAACCCAGCAAAACAGACATTAAATGTCTTATCTGTTTTTATTATTATTTATTAACTTTTTATTCCCATAGGTTTTTCGGGAACAGGTGGTATTTGGTTACATAAGTTCTTTAGTGGTGATTTGTGAGATTTTGGTGACCCCATTTCCCAAGCAGTATATACTGAACTCAATATATGGTCTTTTATCCCTCACCCCCTTCCCAACCTTTTCCCCTGAGTCCCCAAAGTCCATTGTATCATTCTTATGCCTTTTCATCCTCATAGCTTAGCTCCCACTTATGAGTGAGAACATACGATGTTTGGTTTTCCATTCCTGAATTACTTCACTTAGAATAATAGTCTCCAATCCCATCCAGGTTGCTGCAAATGCCATTAATTCATTTTTTTATGGCTTAGTATTTCATTGTATATGTATATATATACCACAGTTTCTTTATCCACTTATTGATTTATGGGCATTTGGGCTGATTCCACATTTTTGCAATTGCGAATTGCCTGCCATAAACATGAGTGTGCAAGTATCTTTTTCGTGTAATGACTTATTTGCCTCTGGATAGATACACAGTAGTGAGATTCCTCAATCAAATGGGAGTTCTACTTTTAGTTCTTTAAGGAATTTCCACACGTTTTCCATAGTGGTTGTAGTTGTTTGCATTCCCATCTGCAGTGTAGAAGTGTTCCCTTTTCACTACATCCACACCAACATCTATTATTTTTTGATTTTTTGATTATGGCCATTCTTGCAGGAGTCAGGTGGCATTGCATTGTGGTTATGATTTGCATTTCCCTGATCATTAGTGATGGTGAGTATTTTTTGGCCATTTGTATATCTTCTTTTGAGAATTGTCTATTCATGTTCTTAGCCCACTTTTTGATAGGATTATTTTTTTTCTTGCTAATTTGTTTGAGTTTGTTAGAGATTCTGGATATTAGTCCTTTGTCAGATGTATAGATTGTGAAGAGTTTCTCCCACTCTGTGGGTTGTCTGTTTACTCTGCTGACTGTTCCTTTTGCCATGTGAAAGCTCTTAGTTTAATAAAGTCCTAACTATTTATCTTTGTTTTTATTGCATTTTGTTGGCTTCTTGGACATGAAATCCTTGCCTAAGCCAAAGACTAGAAGGTTTTTTCCAATGTTATCTTCTAGAATTTTTATAGTTTCAGGTTATAGATTTAAGTCCTTGATCTGTCTTGAGTTGACTTTTGCATAAGATGAGAGATGAGGATCCAGTTTCATTCTCCTTCACGTGGCTTCCCAATTATCTGAGCAGCATTTGTTGAATAGGGTGTCCTTTCCCCACTTTTTGTTTTTGACTCTTTGTTGAAGATCAGTGGCTGTAAGTATTTGGGTTTATTTCTGGGTTCTCTCTTCTGTTCCATTGGTCTGTGTGCCTAGTTTTATACCAGTGCCATGCTGATTTAGTGCTATGGCCTTATAGTATAGTTTGAAGTCAGGTAATGTGATGCCTGCAGGTTTGTTCCTTTAGCTTAGTCTTGCTGTGGCTATCTAGGCTGTTTTTTGGTTCCATATGAATTCAAGGATTTTTTTTCTAGTTCTGTGAAGAATGATGGTGGTATTTTGATGGGAATAGCAGCGAATTTTTAGATTACTTTTGGCAGTATGGTCATTTTCACAATATTGATTCTACCCATCCATGAGCATGGGGATGTGTTTCCATTTGTTCGTGTCACCTATGATTTCTTTCAGCAGTGTTTTGTAGTTTTCCTTGTAGAGGTCTTTTACCCCCTTGGTTATGTATGTTCCTAAGTTTTTTGTTTGTTTGTTTGTTTTGTTTTTGTTTTTTGCTGTTGTCAAAGGAGTTGAGTTCTTGATTTGATTTTCAGCTTGGTCACTGTTGGTATATAGAGAGCTACTGATTCGTGTACATTAATTTTGTATCCTGAAACTTTGCTGAATTCTTTGATCAGTTCTAGGAGCTTTTCTGAGGAATCTTTAGGGTTTTGTAGGTATACAATCGTATCATCAGCAAACAGTGACAGTTTGACTTCCTCTTTACCAATTTAGATGCCCTTTATTTCTTTATCTTGTCTGATTGCTCTGGCTAGGACTTCAAGTACTATGTTGAATAGAGGTGGTGAGAGTGGGCATCCTTGTCTTGTTCTGGTTCTCAGAGGAAATGCTTTCAACTTTTCCCCATTCAGTTTTACATTGCCTGTGGGTTTGTCATTGATAGCTTTTATTCAGTTGACATATTTGCTTTGTACACCAATTTTGTTGAGAGTTTTAATCATAAAGGGATGCTGGATTTTGTTGATTGCTTTTTCTGCATCTATTGAGATAATCATGTGATTCTTGTTTTTAATTCTGTTTATGAGGCATATCACATTTATTGACTTGCATATGCTAAACCATCCCTGCATTCCTTCTATGAAACCCACTTGATCATGGTAGATTATATGTGGTTGGATTTGGTTAGCTAGTATTTTGTTAAGGATTTTTGCATCTATGTTAATCAGGGATATTGGTCTGTAGTGTTCTTTTTGGTTATGCCCTTTCCTGGTTTTGGTATTATACTGATACTGGCTTCATAGAATGATTTAGAAAGGATTCCCTCTTTATCTTGTGGAATAGTGGCAATAGGATTGTACCAAATCTTCTTTGAATGTCTAGTAGAATTCAGCTGTGAATCTCTCAGGTCCTGGACTTTTTTTTGTTGGTAACTTTTTTTTTTAATTACCATTTCGATCTTGCTGCTTGTTATTGGTCTGTTCTGGGTATCTAATTCTTCCTGATTTAAGATAGGAAGGTTATATCTTTCCAGGAATTTACCCATCTCCTCTAGGTTTTCTACTTTATGCGTGTAAAGGTGTTCATAGTAGCATTGAATGGTCTCTTGAATTTCTGTGGTGTCGGTAGTAATATCTCCTATGTTGTTTCTAATTGAGCTTATTTGGATTCTTGTCCTTTCTTCTTGGTTAATCTTGCTAATGGTCTATCCATTTTATTTAACTTTTCAAAGAACCAGCTTTTGTTTCATGTATCTTTTGTATTTTTTGTTTTTGTCTTTATTTCAGCTTCATTTAATGCAGACATTAAATCTTAAGTTCCAAAATAATCCCCCATTCACTCCATGTTTAACATCCTGGGCACACTGATGTGAGGGGTGGGCTCCCAAAGCACTGGGCAGCCTTGACCCCATGGCTTTGCTAGATGCAGCCCACATATCTGCTTTTACTTGTTGGATTCTGGTGCCTGTAGCTATTCCAGGTTTTTGCAGGTTGAGTTGGTATACTTCTGTTGGATCTATAACTCTGGGGCTCCTGCAGCAGCTCTATTCCCACAGCCCCACTAGACACTACCCTAGTAGTTGCTCTCTGTGGTAGCTCTCATCAGTGGCAGATACTTGCTTGGAACCCAGGTCTTCTGATACATCCTCTAAAATCTAGGTGGAAGCCGCCAAGCCTCTGCCACTTATACATTCTGGGCACCTGCAGACTTAACAACACATGGAAGCTTCCAAGGCTTATAGCTTGCACCCTTTGGAGTAGCAGCTTGAGCAGTACCTGGGACCCTTTGAGTCAAGCCTGGAGCCAGAAAATCTGGGATGTAGGAAGCATCCTAAGGCAGTGCAGGTGCAGGGTAGTGGTGTCCCAGGCCTGTCCTCCAAGGTCTCTGGGGAGGTGATGAGAGAGGCAGCCTCGAAGATTTTTGGAATGCCTTGGGGCCTTTTTACAATTGTTTTTACTATCAGCACCTGGCTCCCTTTCATTCACACTAATCTTTCTAGCAAGTGGTTGCTCTGCAGCATCCTTGGATTTCTCGCTTGAAAATGCTCTTCCCTTTTCTACCACATGGCATGCTGCAAATTTTCCAAAGTTTTATGCTCTATTTCTTTTTAAATTATAAATTCCACTTTTATATCATTCCTTTCCTGCCATGTCTGAACATAAGCTGATAAGTGTAATCATGCCACTTCTTGAATGCTTTGCTTCTCAGAAATTTTATTCTACTGGATACTCTAGGTCATCACTCTTAAGTTCATCCTTCTAAAGAGCCTTAAGGCATGGACATAATGCAACCAAGTTCTTTGCTATGGCATAACAAGTGTGACTTTTGCTCCATTTCAATTCAAATTTCAACATGAGATTTGGAGAGGACAAACTTTCAAATTATAGTGCAAGCTGATAAGTGGTGACTTTCTGAGCAACACAATCTTTCTAACAACCTTGTCCTTGGTTCCTTGATTACCTCACCTCTAGTCATCTTTGTCTTCGTATTACCGCAGCCATCAACTTCTATCTTCACATCTTTTATTTCAGGCAACTTTCTTTCAAACTATGACTTCCTAACCTTCTAACTCACCTCCTCAGGAAAAATTCTGTTATTAATAAAATGTTACAAAATACTTGATATTATTAATAAAAAATTAATTACTTATGTATTGAGTAGTTACTATGTGTCAGACACTGAATTCAGTGCTGTGTATACATATTAATTTATATAACACTTTTAAGGCAATAAAACAGAAACTATCTTTATCCTGTTAACTATTTTATTCCATTATTTCATATCACAGAAGTGTTAAATTACCTTTGCTAGCACATGCACATAAGCAGCAGTCTCAGTTCAAACCAAGACAATCTGATTCCAGAACCTGTTCTCAACCACTACAGATACTGTCTTTCCATTTCTACATTTATTTGACAAATTTAGACAACCCCCCCACAAATATAGCTTCTACTTCTTTTTCAAAGCAATTATCCACCCATGTCCTCTTTATTTCCTAATCCTGCTGATATTATGTGGGTCATCATCATAATCATTCCTCTGAAAATCCCCTTAACTAGTGCCCCCCTTCCTTTCTCCACAATATTAATCTTGCATTGCCCCAATCCAAAGGAAGTCCAGCTAACCTCCTAATTTCTGCACTTTACTTGAATATCTTCATGTTCCAGAGAAAGAAATACATCATCATTTGGTAATCTCACATTAAATTTAGGACCTCAAATCACAACTGACTCACCACACTCCCTGACAGTCCAAAAATATTACTGTAGTACTTTTACTTTCCCACTATCCAAAAAAATTATTTAAGGTGAAATACTGTCATATTTTGTCAATTTTAGGGCTTATACTTCTAAAAAATACCTGAAACTTTGCAATTGCAATCAGCCAAATGGTAAATTATGTCATTCTGTTTGTATACCTGAACCAAAAAAGCATTGCTATCAAAACTTGCAAAATGGACTTCAGTATCTTGGAATAAAATACTATAATCAATAGTAAATCTTTTTTTAACTTCTATAAATCAACCAGTTATGGGACAGGGTGAGACAAGTGATGAATCAGAGGTTATTAACAACTTTCCCAAAATACTAGACAAAAGTAGGCTAACTCTACAAAACACTGAAGTCAATTTAAGAGTGCAGGTTTTAGTTATGTTACTGTTTTCTTTTGTTGTTTGTTTAATTTGTTTTACTTTTGTTCGTTTTTTTTTCAATGCTACATCACCAACACTGTAGACTGCACAAATGACAATATTGTGAGGAAAAAACCCACAAATATCAACAATAATGGGTTAGAAGTCATTTAGAAGAGAGAGATTCTGAATGCAAAGTTTTAGGAATACCTTAACATATTTATCCTTGAATGAAAAGTTTTAAGAATACCTTAACATATTTATCTCATTTAATTGTAAAAAACTTTACTAGAGCAATATATGATTAAAATATATGTCTAAATCTAAAATAAACTTTTGATACATATACAATAAAATTAGTTGCAGAAAGTTGTTATCACAATTTAATTAGCAGTGCTTTTCTGTTCTGTGGTACTATAAATGATGATATAGCCTGCATGTGAAATTTAGAGAGGCAAAAGCTTCAGTACTGAATAAATTCTCATATATTTCAATAAATTGTGATTGCACAAGTGTGTGGTAGAAAAAATAATGGCCTCTGATTATGTCTGTATCCTAATTTCTTGAATCTGTGAATATGTTACCTTACATAGCAAAATAAACTTTGCAGATATGGTTAAGTTAGGGAATTTCAGATGGGAAGAAATTTATTTTGGATTATCTGGGTGTTCCCAGATGTTAAACTGCTGACTTTGAAGATAGAGGAAGAGTCCAGGAATGATGGAATGCAGGAAGCCTGTAGAAGCTAGAAAAAGACAAGGAAATACATTGTTCCCTACAACCGCCGGAATGAATACAGCCCTGCCCAAACCTTAATTTTAGGACTTCTGATCTCTCTAACTGTAAGAAGGCAGATTTGTACTGTCTTAATTCACTAAATTGGTGGCAGTTTGTTATAGTAGCAATAGGAAACTCTTATAAAGTGTATACGGTCTAAGATAGTTGCCAAACTAGTTTAGATGTAGAGGTTTCTTTCACAGTGTCTCATGATATAGTATTCTGAAGAATGACCTCTGGAAAATGCTGTTTTTGCATGTCCCAAATGCAGAAAGGCTAGTGGTTAAGAGCCTAGACTTCCGGTCCAGATCAGCTGGCTTCAAATTCCGGTCCTACCACTTCCTAGCCAATTTCTCACTTAGGCACTTAACCTCTCTGGGATGCTTTGGATTCTTGTCTGTAAAATAAGAATGATGATAGTACCTACCTCAAAGAATTGTTATGGGATTGATATATGTATTAAGAGCCTATAATAGTGGTTGCCACATTGTAAAGACTATGTTAAGTGTTTGTTTACGAAAAAATAGTGACACCAAGAGAAGTTAAGAAATTAGGTGAAAAGTAAATTACATCTAGCTATACTCTTAATATTAGATTAGTATATAAGTCAAAGATGCTTTTTGAGAGAATAATAGACTCAGATGGTGGGAGAGTTACATAGTAGATAAAGGAAACAAAAAATGATTTTTAAGACCTTAATCTGAACAAAATTACATGCCGACTTTATCAAATTCCCATTGTCCACAGCCCCTAAAAGCAAACTCTCATCTTAAGAATCTGCTCTTCCTTTGCTTACTCACATTATCAGTTTAAATGTAAACCTAATATAGCCACCTTTTCCCCTGATCATTTCAATTAATTAGAAATTGCTCTCTGCCAGTCAAAATATCATCACTTTATCTGCTCTGTTATGTTTTGATAATAGGTCATTTTCATATAATGGCAACTTATTCATTCAAATTCAGTACATATTTAATGGATATCAAGCGTACAGCTACATTCTTGAGATAAAAAATGAATATGTTTGGTTGTTGGCCTCTTTTAGGAATTAAACTAGATTGCAAAGTCTTTAGTAAAAAAAACTAAGAAACATTTGTCTTAAATTAACAAATTATTCTAAAAATTAAAAATGCTCTTATTTATTAAATATTGGAGGCTTAAATCTAGAAAAACTACTCTAAAATAATGATACACTGACTTTAACATATATAGGCTAATTCCTCTTAAATATAAATATGTGTCTATATCTTAAATATATATGTATATCATGAATATGTCTTAAATATATACACATGCATTTATATACACAACACATATATAAATAGCTCTACAACTAACCTGATAACTCATTTTCAACAAAAAGTATGGCTTTAAAAAATAGTATCTACTAGATAGTAGAATCTGAATGCTTTAATATTTCTATTGGAATTGAGATATCTATTTCTAAACCTAGAAATAAACTCTACTTGTTTGATTTGAGAATTGCTGGTTACAAAAGAGCAGAGAAAACTCAATAGTTCTTTAGAAAGAGGTAAAACACACACATACACAAACACAAACACAATTCTCCTGTAAAAACTATATTTGATGGCAAAAATCAGATTCTTCCTAAATTCTAAAAATAAAACATATGCCTGCCAGAAGGCCAAGTATTATATCAACCTGATCTATGGAGGTTATAGTTATGAAGGCAACCATAAAATAAGTGCACACTGTTTCCACTTTTTCCTTTAAAAGAAGTTATGTCTACTCACAGAGTATGTTCAGCTATAATGGAATACATGTGCAGTCCAATGTTAGTTCACTGGGCAATGGGCATTTACTATCTTCTAGCTATATTTATCCATTCATTACATATTTTACTTCTCAATTGCTATATGCCAAACACTTTGATAGGCATTAGGAGAGTAAATATGAATAAAATGTGCTCCTACTATGAAGGAGCCTACATGCCAACAAGTCAGATAAAGCAATGATAAAGTGTTACAGGCAGAAATTTGTGCTGAAATTGTAGAAACCCAAGGAATAAGTAACTGGTGGGAAATAGATATACCAGGGGTCAGAGAAGCACCATGTTAGACAGGTCTTTAAGGACACAACAATTTTGTAAATTTATTAAAGTTACCCCTTATTTTCCCCCAGCTTAATGGATGAAACTATGCCTTCCTGTTCATAGGCAACGGAATGAAAAGGAATGTCTGATTCCAGATAGGAAAATTATCTTCTCTCTGCTATTTCTCAATAAGATAAACTGAGAGACATGGAAGCAATGATAGCAGCTGAATCAACTGAATAGTGAAGGATGGGAATAAATTTTGAGAACACCTTCTCCCTGAAATCCACTAATTGTTGCCCTTTTCAAAGTCTTCCTTGTCAACCATGTCAGATTTTTCCTGTATTCCATGAGATCTAAACTCAGAAAGTTAACTTTCTTTATTAGAGGGTTTTGATTCTTGCAATGAGATAGAAGGGAAATGGTAATTCAAGCAGCAAGAATTACATATGCTAAAATATAGAAGAGATAAATGAGAAACAAAAATTAAAGTAAAATTCAAATATTTTAAAATGCAAAATAAGATGTTTTCAGGTACACAGTTGGATCTAAGACACTTCCCTCTTCCAGACACAAGAAAATCCAGGGTCTTGAATTTATTTCCCATTTCCTAGCCTTAAGGGTTCTACAAAATGTGACTACAAAACATGAAAAAATATGAATACATATTTCTCACGAGAGAAGTATATTTCTCCATGATCCTAGCTGCAGAATTTTGATTTTTAATTTGGGTGGCAATAGAATGATCTTACCAAATTCTTGATTCATAATGTTATGTATACTTTAAAAGGTGTTTAACATATTTTTCAAAATGTTACTTATAAAATTAATCTTTAATAACCAAGTCCAGTGTATGAAACTTCAGACAGAAAATAGAATAAAAGGTGAAAGGCAAAAATGAGAATACAATAGTAACTTGAGGTAGAGAATTACACGAACAAGGCATGCCACAAGGCATTATTCTAGATTCAGTCACTATTTACAATCACCTTTAATAAATTGTGAAGAATCTGGTAGTAAAAACATTATATATATGTAAATGTATGTATTATATATTACATCTATAGATACTAAAACATTATATAATATGTATACATTTGTGTTTGTGTATATATAAGGATATATGTGTGTGTGTATATATATATGATATAAAAAACACAATTCCCAGCAATATGGGGTAAATACGAAACAAAATATTTCTGCAGTGTAAAGCCAACTCTACAGTTCTTTTTCTTTCTCCCTTTATTGCTCTTCTTTTTCTTTTTTATTTTACTTCTTTGGAAATAAATGCTGTTGAGCTATTCATCATATCTTTTAAATACCAATAGTAAATTCAATATTCTGAATTTTTAAAAAAAACTTGTGTTTTCTTTATTGATCATATTCATTTTTCATAATACAAACATGTAAAAAAATTGTCAATATTTCCTAAACATTTTTAAAATGTTTGATGGTCATGATACTTGAATTAATTTTTAAAAGATTATTTATTGAAAGTGGATTTATTAAGCTAAAAGAGAAACAGGAAGTAATCCAGGGTATAGCCATGAGTATAGCTGTAAAGAAAAAGGGTGGGTGGAGAAGGGGAAATAATGCTAATTTTGTGATTATTAAAAATCTGTCTTTATAAGCCATAATAATAGAAGTAAAAAAAAAATAAATTTTTTTATTCAAAAAAATCTGTTGAGCACTCACAATTATGAAAATTAGTAGGAGGGATATAATAATAAATTATAACGTGGCAACCTTTTTTAAAATTGTACTTTAAGTTCTAGGGTACATGTGCACAACGTGCAGGTTACATAGGTATACATGTACCATGTTGGTGTGCTGCATCCATCAACTCGTCATTTCCATTAGGTATTTCTCCTAATGCTATCCCTCCCCCAGTCCTCCACCCCCTGACAGGCCCTGGTGTGTGATGTTCCCCACCCTGTATCCATGTGTTCTCGTTGTTTCAACTTCCACCTATGAGTGAGAACATGCGGTATTTGGTTTTATGTCCTTGCGATAGTTTGCTCAGAAATGATGGTTTCCAGCTTCATCCATGTCCCTGCAAAGGACATGAACTCATCATTTTTTATGGCTGCATAGTATTCCATGGTCTATATGTGAACGTGGCAATCTTTAAAAATGTACTATTTAGTAGGGGGAAATATCAGGCATGCTGAGTCTTTTATTAGCTAATTTTAATACAAAGTTAAAAATTAAAAGAGCCATACTAGCTTAAAGACAGGTATACAGGCCAATGAAACAATATACAGAGGCTGATAATAAACCCAGGCATATCTAGTCAAATGATCTATGACAAGGGTGTCAAGATTATACGATGGAGAAGGTGCAAAAACTCCACAATGGGAAAGGACAGTCTCTCCAATAAATGATTTTGGGAAAGCTGGATATCTACATGCAAAATAATGAAATTGGACCAGTATTTTGCACACACACACAATGAGCAACTCAACATGGATTAGAATCAAATGTAAGACCTGAAATTATAAAACTCCTAGAAAACAAACATAAAACAAGCTTCATAATATTGACTTTGGCAATAATTTCTTAGATATGACACTAAAAGCAAGGGAAACAAAAGCAAAAATAGACAAGTGGGACTGCATCAAATTAAAAAGGTTCTACACATTATGGGAAATAATCAATATAGTAAAAAGGCAACCTATAGAATGGAAAAAAAACTACAAGCTATATGTCTATTAAAAAATTAATATCCAAAATATAGGGAACTCCCACAACTCAGTAGCCAAAAAAAAAAGATCTGATTTTTAAAAGCAAGCAAAGGACTTGAATAGACATTTCCCCAAAGAAGACATAGACATGGTTAACAGCCATATGAAAAGATGATCAACATTACTAATCATCAGAGAAAAGTAAATCAAAACCACAATGAAATACTTCATCACACCTGTCAGGGTGGTCATTATCCAAAAAACAGAAAATAACAAGTGTTGGCAAGGATGTGGAGAAAAGGAAACCCTTGTATACCATTGGTGGGAATAGAAAATGCATCAGCCACTATGGAAGGAAGTATAAAATTTCCTCAGCAAACTAAAGATAGAACTACCATTTGATCCAGCAATCCCATATCTGAGTATTTATCCCGAGAAATTAAAATCAGGATCTGGAAGAGATATTTGTACTCATATGTTCACTGAAGCAATTTTCACAATAGCTAAAGGTAGAAACAATATAAATGTCCATTGACAGACGAATGAGTAAAGGAAATATGGGATATATATTCAATGGAATATTATTTAGCCTTAAAAATGAAGGAAATTCTGTCATATGCTATAACGTGGATGAACCTCGAGGACATCATGCTAAGTGAAATAACAGTCACAGAAGGACAAATACTGTATAATTCCACTTATGTAAGATATCTTAAGTAGTCAAACTCAAAGAAGCAGAAAGTAGGATGATGGCTGCCAGAGTTTGAAAGGGGAGGGAAATGGGGAGTTGCTGTTCCAATGAATATAGAGTTCCAGTCATGAAAGGTAAAAAAGTTCTAGAGATGTGCTTTAAAACAACGTGAATATACTTAACAATATTGTACTTCACACTTAAAATTTTGTTGAGGATAAAATTTTGTCCTCAACAAAATTTCATGTGGTTTCACGTATTTTTCACCACTATACACATACACATGTGCATATGTGTATATACACACACACATACACTATATATATGTACCATATACACAATGTATGTATACTGCATATATAGTATAAGATATATATATACACACACATAAAGTGAAATGACAGATAAGTGATATCAAAATTCAGAAAAAGGAAAGATTACTATGAGTCAAGGTTATCAGAGAAAGCTTCAAGGAAGAGACTGAATAAGTCACAGGCCTTAAAAGATACGTAAGATACGAACATTTGGAGATTATTTGCAGGACTGTTTCAGGCTAACGAAATAGCATGAGCAATAGCATAGAGGAAGGAATCTTGGAGCACTCAGGAAATAGTAGTTCATATGAACCTAAGTGAGGTATGTAAAAGGAGAAATAGTAGAATTTGAATGACCAGGCTACAATTAAAGAATGTTGGCCAGGCGTGGTGGCTCACACCTGTAATCCCAGCACTTTTGGAGGCCGAGGTGGGCTGATCAATGGAGGTCAGGAGTTCGAGACCAGCCTGGCCAACATGGTAAAACCCCCTCTCTACTAAAAATACAAAAATTAGCCAGGCATGGTGGCATGTGCATGTAATCCCAGCTACCCAGGAGGCTGAGGCAGGAGAATCGCTGGGACCCGAGAGGCAGAGGCTGCAGTGAGTCGAGATCATGCTACTGCACTCCAGACTGGGTGACAGAGGAAGACATCATCTCAAAAAAAAAAAAAAGGTTAAAAAAAAAGAATGCCTTGGAAGGTAAACTAAGCAGTACAGATTTTATGTTTCTATATAATACGAAGAACTGAACTTTTGAGGCCTTCAATGAATATAAAATGACAAGAATAAAATTTAAAACCCACAGGATAGTATATTTGAAGTTCATAGGAATATTGGCAATAACTAGCCTATATAAAGCAAAAAAAATACATCTATTCACATTTTTAATTTTTCTTGCTTTTACAGATTCATTAAAAATAATAATTACACAGTACTTATAGGTGTGATAGATGTTAGGAAAATATGAAGGAATATAAAATATTGCTTTTGCTTAAAAAAACTCTTTAGTTAAGAACACAAATCTAAATTATGCAAAGCAATTAGAATATAACCAAGTAATGAATGTACTGGTCAAATTAACATGTAGCTTCAATGAAGGGAAAAATCGGGGAGGGCTGGCTTAATCAAGAAAGGTTAGTCAGCATCAGTGTAGATTAGTGCTTAAGAAAACAGGCTCTGGAATTAGAATGAATTATGTTTAAATCCCTGCTGTGTAATTAGCTGTGCGATCTTGGGTAAGTAACTTAACTGTTTGGGATGTTTCTTACTCTATATAATTGGGAGGATTCTATGAAAATTTATGTAGATGTAAAATTATATTGCACAGCAGAAACTTAACACGGAGTAGTTATTTTCTCTTCTCTCTTACTGTGCCTAAGGATGAATCAGAAAAATCAAAGAAAATATCAGAAAATATACTGTATATTTCTGGCTAAAAATAATACATGTACTTTTATGAATTTTTGAAAAGAAGACAAAAAAGAAGATAATGGAAAAGATCACCTGTAATTTTATTCCATGAAATAAATATACTTAAGATTTTGTTTATTCTTTTCTCAGAGGAAGAGAGACAGAGCACTCCTACCTTATCTGTTGATAATATGAGTCCTCTTTTTTATGATATCAAACATTTTAGAATTGTATTATCTTTAATGACTGACCAGTTGTCCATAATAAAGATTCAACATGCATTTATTTATCAAGTATTTATTGCACATTTCCTATGTGTTCGTTACCGTTCTAGTACCGAAAACAGAGCAGTTGACAAAGAGAAAATCCTTGACTAATGGTTTCTAACCATTTGAAATCTATTTCTTCTAATGTTTCACTATCACAAACCACATATCAACAAATGTCTTTGTATATAGTTTTGCAAATATCTCTGTTTATTTCCTGTTTTCTCAGAAATAGTTATTGTAAGGTCCTCTGAGCTGGCTGCACCATGGTCAAGCCTTCATGACATTCCCCAGCCCTTGTGATAATACACTTTGTGGTATTCCCCATGCTTGTGAATGTACTTTGTAACATTCCTCCCCACCCTTGTGACAATACACCCTCCCTGCCCTTGTGAATGTACTTTGTAACATTCCTCTCCGCCCCTGTGACAATACACCCCCGCCACCCTTGAGAATGTACTTTGTAACATTCCTCTTCTCTCTTGTGACAATACACGACCCCCCCACCAACTCTTGTGAATGTACTTTGTAACACCCATCCACTGCATGAAAAAACTGCTCCTAATTCCACCGCCTATCCCAAACCTGTAAGAACCAATGATAATCCCACCACTCTTTGCTGACTCCTTTCTCGGACTCAGCCCACTTGCATGAAAGTGAATAGACATCCTTGTTGCTCACACTAAGCCTGCTCAGGTGGTCTCTCATATGGATGTGCTTAACAGTCCTGAAAATGGAAATAAAGATATAAATTTAGGAAAGACTCCTAAAACATATAACAAATATGAGTTCTAGATGAGCTGAGCCAATTCTACTTTTGTGGACAATACAGCCATACCTCAGAGACATCGCGGGTTTGATTTCAGACCACCAAATAAAGGGAATATCTCAGTAAAGCAAACCACACAGTTTTTTTGTTTTTTTTTTTTTTTTGCTTTCCAAATGCGTATATAAAAGTTACATTTACACTATACTGTAGTATATTAAGTGTGCAATAGAATGATGTCAAAAAATGTAGTCTATTAAGTGTGCAATAGGATGATGTTTGAATTTAAAAATACTTTGTTGCTTTAAAATGTTAATGACTATCTGAGCCTTCAGTGAGTCACAGTCTTTTTGCTGGTGGAGGGTCTTACCTTGATATTGATGGCTGCTGACTGATGAGCATTGTTGTGGCTGACTGTTAGCTGTGGCAATTTCTTAAAAACAGACAACAATAAAGTGTACTGGATCAATTGATTGTCTTTTCATGAATGATTTCTCTATAGCATGCAATGTTGATGATATTTTCCTGGCAGTAGAACTTCTTTCCAAATTGGAGTCAATTCTCTCAAGGCCTGCTGCTATTTTATCAAATAAGTTTACGTAATATTATAAATCCTTTGTTGTCATTTCAACAGTGTTCATAGCATCTTCCCCAAAAGTAGACTCAATCTCAAGAAACCACTGTCTTTGTTAGCCATAAAAAGCAATACTTCATCCTTTCAAGATTTTTTATGCAATAGCTGAAAATTAGTTGCCTCTTCAGGCCTCACTTATAATTCCAGTTATCTTTCTATTTCTACCACATCTGCAGTTATTTCATCCACCGAAGTTTCAAACCCCTCAAAGTCATTCACTAAGGCTGGAATCAACTTCTTCTAAACTCCTGTTAATATTGATATTTTGACCTGCCCTGAATCATGAATGTTCTTAATGGCATCTAAACTGTTCAATCTTTTCACAAGATTTTCAATTTACTTTGCCCTGATTAATCAGAGGAATCACCCATCTATGGCAGCTAAAGACTTACAAAATATATCTCTTAATAAAACTTGAAAATTTTCATTACTCTTTGATCCATGGGCTGCACAATGGTTATTGTGTTAGCAGACACAAAAACATTAATCTCCTCATACATCTTCATCAGAGCTCTTGGATGACCTGGTGCATTGCCCTTAAGCAGTAATATTTTGAGCAGCAGATCTCAACTGAAGGCTTAAAATATTCAGTAAACCATGCTGTAAACAAATGTGTTGTCATTCAGGCTTTAATGTTTTATTTCAATCTATAGGAAGAGTAGGTAATTCTTAAGGGCCCTAGGATTTTCAGAATGGTAAATGAGCATTGGCTTCAACTTAAAACCACCAGCCACATAGGCCCCAGCAAAAGTCAGCCTGTCTTTTGAAGCTTTGAAGCCGAGCATTGACTATTCCTTTCTAGTTACGAAAGTCATGCATGGTGCCTTCTTCCAATATAATGCTGTTTTGTCTACATTGAAAATCTGTTGATTAGTGTAGCCATTTTCATCAACCATATTAACCAGATCTTCTCAATAGCTTACTGCCACTCCACATCAGCACTTGCTGCTTCACCTCACACTGGTGACAGCTTCTTTCCTTAAACCTCATGAATAAACCTATGCTGGTATCAAACTATTCTTTTGCAGCTTCCTCATATCTCTCAGCCTTCATGAAACTGAAGAAAGTTAAAGCCTAACTTTGAATTATACTTTGGCTTCAGGGAATGTTGAGGCTGGTTTTTTTTTTTTTTTTTAGTTTTCAGGATTTTATTTTGTAGGAAAGTAGACTTCTAGATATAAGAAACATCCCAACAATTTTCATTGTCAGTACATATTCAAACACTGTCTAAAACTTTCTAATAAAATAAATTACAATTAGTAGTTATGATCAGTGTTCTTGATTGTGACTTTAGGATCCTAAAGTACTTTACTCGTTCATGTTTTAATTCATTTACTCATTCATGTATATGGTAAACATTTCTTAACTGTCAGTCACAAAGGATGCAAAGATAAATCAGATATGAAACCATATCTGCAAGGGAAATAGATACGTTACTAATAATAATTATACATTCCAATAAATTCATAGATAAAGTTAATCAAAGGAAGATCAAACTATAGTTTAATTCAAAAGGCTTTTTGCCATACTTTAGTTCTTTAAAATTTACTTAAATAAAATATTCAGTTAGAGAGGCTGGTTTAATCTATCCAAACCACTAGAACTTTCTCCATACCAGCAATAAGGCTGTTTTACTTTTTTATCATTCGTGTGTTCACTGGAGTAGCACTTTTAATTTCCTTCAAGAACTTTTCCTTTGCATTCACAACTTGGCCAACCATTTGACACAAAAGGCCTAGATTTCAGCCTATTTCTGCTTTTGACATGCCTTTCTCACTTAGCTTAATCATTTCTAGGTTATGATTTAAATTGAGAGACATTCAACTCTTCCTTTTACTTGAAGACTTGGAGGCCACTATGGGGTTATTAATTGGCCTGATTTTAATATTGTTGTGTCTCAGGGAATAGAGAGGCCTGAGGAGAGGGAGAGAAATGAGAAAAGGCTGGTTGATAGAGCAGTCGGAACACATATAACATTTATCGATTAAGTTTCCTGTCTTATATAAGTGCAGTTTATGGCGTGCCTAAACAATTATAATAGTAGCATCAAAGATCACTGATAGCAGGTCACCATAACAGATATAATAATAATGAAAAAGGCTGAAATATTGTAAGAATTACCAAAATGTGACACAGAGACAGGTAGGGAACACATACTGTTGGAAAAACAGCACCAACAGACTTGCTTAAAGCAGGGTTGTCACAAACTTTCAATCTGTAAAAAATGTGTCTACAAAGCACAATAAAATGAGGTATGCCTGTATATAAGAATACCCAATTAATCACACTTCTGCTAAAGTATTTTTCATCAGTTTAGTAATATATAGCTGTATACATTCCATCATCATCATCGTTATTCAACAACAAATTCTAGGCTTATAAAATTATATTAATGTGTCAATCATTTTGTCAGCCAGTCAAGCCCTGATATTTGAGGCCATTGTCAATCACCATGTGACTCAACACTATATCGCAGAAGATATGACCTGGCATGGACATCTTATGGACAAGCTGAGCAGATCAGTGAGGTGATCCAGCATAAAAGAATTTAGTCCAAGGCTTGGTCAATTATTTAGAATCTGAAATTGAAAATATAGAGATAACTAATATTTCTATGATTGAAATTAAAGAAATATGTGGAAAAGAGACTAGGAGGCTATGAAAAGGTCATGTAGAAAACAAACCTATTTAGGAGATAAAACCTTTTAGCTAGCAGAAGCTATTAAGTAGAAAAATAGGTACAAAGGGTATCTGTACAAAGCAAGAATTGTATATGAGAAGGAAATTAAATAGAGTTGCTAAGTAAACTAGTGAAAGAATAGGAGTGTCAAATGAGAGCATCCAAGAGCATAAGGCAATTATACTGATGGCAGAGCTATGTAGTGAATTCTCCTCTCTCCAGTCACTGGCCCTAGTTACCAGGTAGAGATAACTAGAGTCCCAGTCGTGGACGTAATAGAATCCACAAAAGAAGCATGAGGATGTGATGGTGCTAGAAACACTGTGAAATGCAGAGATAAAGGTAATGTAGACACAGACTGACAAAAAAGGCTTAGCTTAGCCCTGGAGCAGAACTGCAGTTATGCTCTTTCCATAAAACCATTCTTTGAAGTTACCTGCACAGCCCTACTCCTTGTAACCAAAGTGAACTAAAATAATAATTATTTGCCATTTTAAAAATATTTTATTCTACAATGTCTCATATCTGAATTCCCAGAGTCCATATAAATGTTCAGAGCAATCATTACTCTTGCTTTTATCTTTATTTTGCTTTACAGATGGGCCTCGGAGAGATGAAATAATTCATTCCATCAGGTCTTTTGATTCTAAATCATCTCCATTCAGAAAAAATGTATTAAGAAATTATAAAGAAGCAGAAATCATACTAGTCAATGAAATGACATACATACATACATACATACATACAAAATACAAAGATACAATGCCTTCCATAAACAAGCTTACAATATAATAGGAGAGGCAAAAAAGGGAATCACGAGTTATGACACAGTTAATTGCAAAGATACATGTGTGCACAAGATGTTAATTGTAGAGGAGATAACTTGAACCCAAATTTCAGTAAATAGCAGTGAATATCCAGGGCTATTCAGTGGATAGCCCAAAGCAATGGGGAGGAAAGCCAAGGGAAGACAGAGCAATTAAAAAGGGAAGGCTTTATGAAGGAGAGTGAGAGAACAGTATATGGCACGTTGAAGGTGGTCAATCAATTTTGACTGAATAAAGGAATAAGCTAATTATGATCTTACAATTTACTATTGAAGCATGATTGGGTGTTTGAGTAGATGAAGAGGCAGAAGATTATTTTTAAAGAGATTCAGAGATTATAGAATCATTGGGGAAGTTTGAGTTATTTGACATGGTTGGAGGTGTGAGAGCATGTATTAGAATTTGAATATTAAGAGGTAGTCAGGTGCCAAATCACACAGGGCTTCCTATGTCATTTTAAGACATTTGATACTTATCTTGAGGTCCCCGAGGAATAAGGAGAGTGCTTATATTTTCACATTTGCATTTTAGAAATATGAGTCTGATAGCCATGTGAAGAGTGGATTAGGGAAAGATAAAAATAAAGCAGGTAGATAAGAAAGAAGGGTTTTGTAGAGGCTGAGGAATAAGGCTTTTGGGGTTAATATAAGTCAGAGAAAGTCAAACTGAATAGGAGGGAACAAATCACAAAGGAATTCAACAATTTATTAGCACAGGACTTAATCACCAATTAGATGTATAGAATGATAGATAAAAAGAGTGATAAATTGACTTTCAGGTCATTTTTGTCACTTTCAGGTGCCAATAACCAAATATTAAATACAAAAATTGAGCAGATTAAGAAGAAGCAGAGGAATAAAAGGAAAGCCAAGAGACAGTAGTGTCAGGGCCTGAGATAATTTAAAGAAGAAAGGAATGACCACAATGTCAAATAGCAAAGTAATGTCAAATAAAGTAAAAACCAACTTATGTGTGAGAGTTGGCAATTAGAGTGTTGGTGGCCTGTACAACAGCTGTTTCAGAGAATAGTGGAGACAGATGGCAGACAGCAGCTGGTGGAAAGAGTGAGAATGGGAATCAAGGACAGGAAACCAAAAGCCCAGAGACTTCTTCCTTATACCTTGTTAGTGGTATCTTACAAAAGTTAAGCATATTGGGAAAATATTAGGGAATTCGAGATTCAGCTAACCATATAAGTGTCATTTAGTTAGAATTAGAGTGAAATATGCGGTACATACTTAGAATCCTTCACTAGATGAAGTGCATTAGATTTTCAATAAGAATCATTCCTGCTAGACGATACATTCCAAAAATCAGGAATTGTTCCTGTCTTCTTTCCCATTGTACTAACAACTGGAAGCCATTAAATATGCAGTAGATAATAACTTCCTTATCTCTATTTTTATTTTTCTCATGCCAGTAGAAATTCCATTCATTCTTTCAGGTTCAGAGCAGGAAATACCACTCCCTCCACAAAATCTTTTTCAATATCCCCTGGGTCTCTCTCTCCCTCTCTCTCTCTCTCCTTCCTTTTCTCTCTCTTTTGTTACTTCGATATGATAGAATATGTTATATCCATATTCATACCATCTTATCTTTCTGACTTGAATATTTCTGTATCTTTCTGACTTGAATATTTATTAGTTTTGTTTGATCAGAGTAGCAGAAACTGCATGAGTAATATTAGGAATTATTTAGAGGTTTATTTACTTCAAGCCCATCTGTTATCCCTGTCTGGCCCTGAAACAAACTGGACCAGCAGTCAGGAAGGGAAGATAAATATAAATAAGGGGAAGGCAAGAACAACCTGGAGTCCATGAGGACAGGCTTAAGTCTACAAGGATAAACAAACCCTCATCTGTCTTTCACCAGAAGCTTCCCTGATCTCATATCTCCTCCAAGCCTCTGGCCTCCAACTTCAGTGCTGCAGTTTTCCGCAGATCTATTGTGCTTCAACATGGTGCTGTGAACAAATGTTTCCCAGGGTTTGAAGAAGGTTAAAAAAAAAAAAAAGATCCAGCAAAACTTAGAGGCGAACCTGCAGATCCACAACCATGTACAAATATTAAAACGGTGCCTGATGCTACACCAACCTGCTGAGTGTGAACATGGCTGCTGCTTCTCTTCTACCTCCCAAATCCCACACAAATTTCTCTTATAATCAACCCCAACCCAGGGTAGAGAATTCTGGAAAAGTAGCCCCAGATTAGCTAAGTGAACATACTATAACATTACCACAGTCCATCCTTTATTAATTTAGCATCATATATATCCCTTTAGTCATACTTAATTTCCATACAAAAACAATATCAAAATCATGTATTCAGTATTTTGTATAACCAAAAATATGCTAACCCTCTCCCCAAAAAGGATGCAGTCATACTTTTTGAATGATATTATTTACCATCTAGGACAGTCATGTCCCTCTTTGACATCCTGTAAGTTAAATACTAATATTTGATGTTAGCTATTACTATTACTTGTTATGTTAGATCATAGGAGAGTGGTAGAAGGAAAAAATTATTAAAATAGACACAAATATTTTCATATCAAAATAATAAGGAAAAAATGTGATTATTACAGTACTCATTTCTGAAAACTGGATGCATAACAGCTAATATTCATCATGTCTTTCTTTCACTGCCAATTTCATGTATACTTTGCCCACACCAAGCACCTTAGCATGTAGAGTGACCCAAAGTTTCATTTCTCAAGGGTCAGGCCATTAGTCATTTTCTGTGTATGGAATTGTTGTAGTTTATTCATTGACTTTAACTGCAGAAATTGAAACTACTATGAAGTTTCCCAGAAGATTTCCTGCATTCCCATACAGACTTCTCTTTAACCTACTGTGCAGTAGAAAATCAATTTCCTCATGTTAGTTAGGGTTAATCACCATTAGCCAATATGGTAACCTTCTTATTTGTCTGTTTATCCACACGTGTAAGAACCTGCCAAAGGTTGAGGGGATCTCAACTTCCAGTTTAATAGAACTATTCTTGTGCCCCTGGTGGAATAATTTACCTCTTGGTAATGAAGACCTCTCAACCAGCAGAACCCAAGGTTAGGGAGAAAGGAGCAAAAATTTCACTATCAGATCACTAAAAGTAACAGTGAGAGAATTCAGTTTCATTTCTACACCTTAATTCCTATACTTGTGAATCCTGACTATGGGAAAAACACCACCGTATATTGAAGGCTAATTTAGAGCATATACCATATTCTGATGGCCCTTATCCCAGCTTCCAAGATGTTGCCCAAACTGGCACCAAAACTGAGTCTTCAAAATGTCACATCACATATTTATCAAAACCAGATACCTCAAGTTGATGGAAAGCATGGTAAAACTAGTGAATTCCACAATCATAAGCCTATTGTCACACATTATCTGCTCTAAAATGGGTCACTTGGTCAGAAGAAATGTTTGGGGATTGCCATTACAGTGACTAAGTCATTGGTTAGTCCATGTTTGGTGGTTTTGAAAGAACAATTGAAAAAAGGGAGGTAAATCCATATCCAGAGTCAATGAGAAAAAATTCCAGCTCTTTCCATGAGGGAAGCAATCTAATGTAACAGTCTGTCCCAGTTGGCTGCTGGCCACCACAATGAATGGTGTCATATTGGGGCCCACATGCTGGTCTCTGCTCTTGACAGATCAGGCATTCAGCAGTACCTGTAGCTAGTCACTGTTGATGACTGGAAGTCCATTTGCTGAATCCATGCATAACCTGCATTCCCACTACCATGGACAGTTTGTGAGCCCATTGGGCAAGAAAAAGAATGGCTGAAGTTAGAATGTGTCATTTTGTCCATATTATTGTGAAGCTCCTTGATATGGTTAGGTATTGTGTCCCCACCCAAATCTCATCTTGAATTGTAATCCCCATTATCCCCACATGTTGAGGGAGAGACATCTTAGGAGATGATTGGAACATGGGGGCAGTGTTCTCATAATAGTGAGTGAGTTGTTGTGAAATCTGATGGTTTTATAAGTGTCTGACAGTTCCTCCAAACACACTCTCTTCTCTCTTGCCTGCCACCAGTTAAGATGTAGCTTTGCTTCTCCTTCACCTTCCACCATGATTCTAAGTTTCCTGAGGCCTCCCCAGCCATGCAAAGTTGTGAGTCAATTAAACCTCTTTCCTGACTACCCAATCTAAGCAAGAGTCACTGACTAACCAATCTAACCAAGAGTCACTGACTATGAAACAGTATAGAGCTATACCTCTGGCTTTTTCTCCTTTCAGATTTGAAGTTCTGGTCACTGATGGGTATTGTTTGGAGTCATCCATATACCAGATCCAATTTTTTTCAAAAATGTTTAAGGCAGATACCACATCATTAAACACAGCATCCTGTATGTGGAAGTTACTCAAATAACTGTTTACATGAACTTAAAATACTTCATTTTAACTAGCAATTTTGATTTCCTTTTGGGAGGAAAAACAGACCAACTAGGGGAGACTAGTGGAACAGAAATTTCTTCCCTTTTGTGCATTTAAATTTAGAATCATTTAAATATATTGCTTATTTTCAATTACTTTAAATTTGGAATAATAAACTCAGCAACTGCAGTTTTTTAAAAAAGAATTCTATTCTTCACAGTTAAAAAATTTATATGTATTCATTTGTATTTCCACTGTCTTGTACTTGAAATCTTAAACTCAGTGTTGATAGAATAGAGGCTGACTTTCTCTTTTATTTCTTGGAGAAAATTTGCACAGCTTTAAAGTAAGCCATGCTTACAAAATACATGCATTAACCTTTTGTAAAAATGTCATTATGCATGCATGTTCACACAGTGCCAGTGAATATCGGATGTTACTCAAATCCACTCTACCATTCCTAATCAAGTCAAACAAACTTCTTCCGACTTCTTTCACTCAACAATTAATTGTTTTAAAGAAATTTTCAATAAGGCTGTGGAGTAGAGCTATATTTTAAGAGTTTGAAATAGTAGTTGCCTTTATTTTTACTGAAGAAAATTTCAGAAAATGTGCTGGCCAGTTCTCCCACATATTGTAGGGGTGGGCATTACCTCTACTTATGTTACTTTTTGCCTCATATTTATCTGATGGTGCAGGAACATGCATGAACATGTGTGTATTCTGAGATTAATTAGGAGATTCCCATTTATTTCCTGTGTTGTACTTTTGGGTTTTTTTCTCCCATATTATATGCAGAGTTCCCATACCAGTGCTTCTCAAGTTTCTCAAGTGTACTCCTGGAATCAATGAATGGCGAGGTTTCATTTTAAAATTATGATCCAGTCTGTGTTCTCATAATGACTTGTTAATAGCATATGAAATATTTGGTCATTTCCTTCTTCAAACACTTCTTCCTCTTGGCTCTTTTGGTGCTCTATCTACATGACTGCTTACTTCCTCCCAGGCTCTTCTGTTGCATTTTCTTAATCTCCATAACCTTTAAATGTTGTAGTCACCAAGGCTTGGTTTTTCTTCCTTATCTACTCTTATTTCTAAATGATCTCCTCCTTCTTGGTTTGAAAGACCATGCTATGCTAATTGCCAAATTTATACCATCTCAGAACTCTACGCTAAATTTCAGACTCATATTTAATTACTAACTCCATATTTTCATTTGGATATCTGATAGATATCTTAAACCACATGTTGAAACTCAACTCCTGATTCCCCACACTCCCCCAAAACTCATTGATTCCCACTGCCCTTCAGCTTTGAAAGTGACTACTCTATCCATCTGCTTGATCTGACCAAAATCCTTGTCACCATTCATCTTTTTTCACATTCACAGCACTTATTCTTTAGCAAATCCTATCAACAACTTTTCTCCCACTTTTCCCACAACAATTCTAATTTAAATCAATACACATCTTACCTGGATTCTTATAAAAGCTGGTCTTTTGTTTTATATCTTAGCCTATTCACAGCTTCCAGAGTGATCCTTTATAACCATATCACATCCTGTTACTCAGTCCTCAAAACCAACCAGTGCGATTAATTTTATTGTTGTCTATATTATTATTAATATGACAAGATTCTTGGCCTTCAGGAATTTATAATGCAGCATAAAGTGAGAAATAAGAGAGAGTAAATAAATTAAAAATTACTGTGGTGGTTAAAGAAGGAAAAGAACGATTCTAGGCAGGAGGAAGAGGCAGGGAAGATGTTATAGAAGGATGATACTTAATCTAGATCTTGACAATGGATAATAGAAGCCTCATGAAGCATATCTAAAAGGGAAATAGTGTGTGCAATGGAAAGAGCATAAGAGGAAAGATAGCTTATTTGAAAAACTGAGAGATGTTTATTAGGTTTGGGTCTCTGGGCTCAAAATAGAGGAGCAGCAAAGAGAAGACTGAATAAATAAGTGGATATCATAAAATCATATGCTTTGTGTGTCACAAAGGAGGTTGGATTGTAGCCTGCAAGTTATGTAAAGCCACTGAAATATTTTAAACATGGTCATATTGGCAATCAAAAAATAATTCTGGGTAGATGGATTAGAAAATGGGAGTTAGAAAGCTACTGAAATAATGTATGTAAATTTATAAGAGATTTGCCCAAGAAAATAAATGAAAAGGGGCAATACAGAGGTAAGAGATGGGAAATAGTTTAAACCAACATAATATTAAGGTCATTTTGAAACAAGGGAAAACAGGTAATTTAGGATGATTCCCAGATTTCCAGGTCAAGAAGGTAGAAATATTTTGATAGTTTGTAAACTAGAAAAGGAATAAGTTGAAAATGAAATTGAATACAAAATTTCCATTCTGAACATATTGTGTTTAGGATAAATACGCAGCACATAAGACTTAAGCCATTTAAGAAGGTTGTGGAACATCCCAGTGGAACATTCAGTAAGAAGAGACCATTTGGAAGAGATCTGAGCTGCAGGTGGAAATTTGGAGATCATAAGTATATGTGTGTCCATTAAAACCATACATGTAAATGGCTTTATAGAATTTGGAGATTTTAAATATGTGATTCCATAAAACTATATTGCCCAAGGAAACTACATAGCACAAGAAATGAGTAGCACTGAGATCTAAGCTCTGCAAAACACCCACTTTTAAGGGTCACACAGAGGAAGAGCAACCTGAGAAAAATACTTGAAAACATACATAGGGAATCAGTAGGAGAATTCTGAAGTCCTAAAGGGTAAGAAAGGAGAGTTAAAAAGTAACTGGTCAACAATGTCACTCCCTGTGGAAAAACAGTAAGGTTGAAAGATAACATATGAGAGCTGATAATTTGGTGGCTATCACAGAACTGCTTTATGCAGCCTATTTGTTAGGAATTGATCTTCATTATATACCAATACGAAACTAATTTTCTTTTCATTTATTCAGTATACGTTTCCATGTCTCTGTAGTCTGTGGCCAATATGGCCTCTTAAAATAAAATAGATGCTCCAAAACAAAGCCCTTTTCTTTCGTCATTGAAAGTCCTTGTTCCCTAAAGCATAGGATCAGCTGAATTTGGGCCATTTCCCTTTATCAAGATAGTCATCCTGTAACTCTATAAACATGTAAAATTCTCAAACATTAATTTTAGTAATTCTTAATTTGACATACCTTTATTTTCCTTAAAACATTATTTTATCTCTTCCATAGAAATGGTAGCACCTTTGTGTTTTACTTTGCAACCCTCATCAAAAGACTTGTACTTTATAGAAGTCTGCATTCGCCACTGTCTGATATGTGGCCTTTACCCCTCCTTGCTTGCAGCTTACTCATTTTATAAGCCAAAAAAAAAAAAAAAAAGAAAAGGCGTAAGATGAAAGTGAGCAAGATAAAAGAGGATAATAAAAGAAGTGAGGCTGAAAAAAGGTGGCTTCCAGAACTCCTTGAACAATAACAGGTCTTCATTCATAATAAGGAGGCACTTTGCTGGAAGCCTTCTTTCAAGAATGTAGTACAGTGCATAACCTTGGAAAGATAAGGTGAAGTCAAACTGCTATAGAGAACAGTTATTCTCCTCCAACCCCAGTATATAAGACTTAAACTTTTATTACATTCTTCCAATACTCACTGGGGAAGTGACAACATCTGTTCTGAACCAATGCAAAGTTTGCATCAAAGAAATAGGAAGGGATGCAATTTGAATAAAAAAGAAGTAAACCAAGCAAGAGCCATGATCACGAACAAGGTTTATATTAGCAGCATACTCTACCCCTTTCAAAAAGGTAAGAATAACACAATCGCTTTCAGTTACACCTAAACCACATTGTCCTCACACAGAACATCTGGTAATGTTCAGTTGCAAATTCCCAAAGGATTTTACACTTATTAAATTCTTATTAAAATTAATAGCAGGCCTTCAAGGCATGGCAATATTATAACAGCCCTTTATCAAGAAAATATTATCATCTGAAATAATAAAACTGTCTTCAACTGTAAGAAAATTAAGTCCAAATATTATATACAGGAAACTAGTTAAATTTATTCCTGAAGAATGTTATTCCTTTCCATACCATATTGACACACTGATTATTTATTCATAATACAATGTCATGAACATTACAGATGAATACTTCTGTATGATGACAATAGATATTCCCACAAGCTCAAAATTCTAATTATTCCCATTCTTATATTCCTTTATGCTATAATTAAATGGTTTTAGTGACTGGAATATCATTTTGCATATTGTGTCATTGCTGCAGTCTGATAAATGCCACTGTTTAAAAAGTCACCCTTTATATGACCTAAATCTCTTCTTGAGACATATCAACACTGCCTAATTAAGAAATTTATGTATAAATTGAAGTTGTTGTTTACCTTGATATTATTACTTTTCTAGTCTTTTACACCCTGACTTCAACTTTGATGCCCATGCATTCTCTGCCTCTCTTTCTGTTTCTCTGTGTATCTGTCTATGAGTATGTCTCTCTCTGATTCTGTTTGTATCTCTCTGTATACATTTGTGCGTATAAATTTTATTTTTCTTCTGTGTGTGCTGTGTGTAGCTACTGTACTTATATCTTTCCATGGGGTGTGTGGTGTGGGTGTCTCTCTTTTTTTATTGGGATAAAATTGATGCAACATAAATTTCACTATATTAATCAGTTTAAACTGTACAATTTAGTGTTTTTTAGTATATTCATAAGGATGTGCAACCATCACTACTAAGTCCAGAATATTTTGATCACCCTAAATAGAAAGATGGTACCCATTAAGCAGTCATTCCCCATTTCTTCCTATCATCAGCCCCTAGCAACCACTAGTCTTTCTGTCTCTAAAGATTTGCCTATTCTAGACATTTTGTATAAATGGAACCATACAATAAGTGACCTTTGGTGTCTAACTTCTTTCATTTAGTATAATATTTTCAAGGTTCATCCATACTGTAGCATGAATCGGTGCTTCATTCCTTTTTACTTTTAAATAAGTGCTAGTCTAGGTTCTTTGTATCTTCAAGTGTGTCAGCATGTGTGTCTCTCTCTCTGTAGATGTCTTTATATGCATATTTCTTACTCCCTCTCTCAATTTCTGATAACTGTATTTTTATTAGAAAAATACTGGCTAGGCTCTTCATCTCTGAGTGTATTTGTGTACACTCAGACACAGATAAACACTACAAGAGACTTAGACAATAAATGTTGTGAGCTTGTTTACAGAAAGACTGTATTTAATGATTATTGGTTCTTTTTCTTAGAATCTTGATTGTCTATCAAAGGTAACTGGAGATCTTCCATAGAGGGCAGTTTTGAAATAAGAGGAATCACACCTTACATACAGACTCTTTCTAGCACCAGCAGTCCCACATAACTGGACATAAAGGGCCTGTTCAATAACAAGTGCATAGTCACTTGGGCAAAGAACTGAAAAATTAAAATAAGAGCTCCATGTTAGAAAAGGTGGCATTAAAAAGGCGCATCTGCAAATGTCCAAATCAAATTATTTTCTATATATTATATTAAGGCTCCTTTTCAAACCAAGTTCCACACTCTCCAAAATCACAATTGTTACAATCACAAGTCATAAATGACAGGACACATTATGCTGTTACCTTCATAATTTCAGTTTGTTCCCAATTGACTACAAAAAAAAATTAGAAACTCTTCATTATGGCTTTCCAGCAGATCCACAACTTACCCACAGTTGATAGCTTTAAGATCATCGACTGCTTTCTTCCGCTTCACCCCAACAGCTCGTTACCTTGAACACACCGTGCTTCTTCCTAGTGCTAGTTCCTCACCTTGAGGTATCTGGGTATCTTTCCTTTTCTGGTCTACATGACCTCTTTCCAGTATCAGATCAAATGTATTTACAATTCTCTGGTTTCTCCCTATCTTCTCACTACCCAATGAAATTAATCTTGCTCACTTATACACTCACATTTTAAAAACAATGCTATTGTGGGACCGATCCTAATTTTATTACAGCTCTGTATTTACTTTTCTAAATTCCTTCTAACGTATCAGATTCTGGAGTATTTTACTCAGTTGTTCATACCCAGTGCTTAACAAAATGCCTGGCACACACTAGATTCTGAATAAATTTTGGTGGAATTGGATAATTTTAAATTTTCATTTAGGTAGTGTGAAATTCACACAGCTTTTTGAACGCTGAAACTGAGAAGAAGAAAAGGATAGGGAAGTGAGCAGAATCTAAATAAGAACATGATTCCTAAGCCCAACCTTTGAGGAAGAGTGCCTGAACACTGGCTCCATCGTCTTTGTGGCTGGCGAGCCAAGCAAAGAGTTCCTGTGTGCAGTCGGCGAACAATGTCACATTAGTGATGACAGTTGCCAGGCACTTGGGGAAACTTGCTGAGTACCATGGCCCACTGAAGCAGCAACTTTTCTCAAATCAATTTCTGTTTCTCAAATGCTGAGTATGTAGTGATATTTCAAAGTAATCTCCAGAGATGCACTCAAGCACCAGCAGGAGTTCCAAGCTATTGTTCCATTACATCAGGTGTTGTTTTTATGCTTTTTTTAAAAAAGAGAAAAAGACACAAGAACTTCAGAGAGGACATAATTCAACGCTTTTTGGTCAAGTACAATCCCCACTAGTTCCTTTCTAGCGCCCTACAGGTTATCACCCCAATATTCAAATCTAAGTCCCCAACCAACTTAACCTGTTGAATGTGCCTAATTATGAGACATTTTAGAGTTATTATCCTCATTCTTTCTGTGCATATGGATTAAGTATCTCTAGGTTTTTTTTTTTTAATGAGCAAAAATATCTCTTTTCCCCCAGCTGAGATGAAAGAATGTTAGAAAATAATTGTATATTTTGAGTTATATATTCTTTTCTAATGTCAGAGAACTCAGATATTTATCTAAGTCGGAGAAAGAGAAACTATGTTTCATGCAGTGAATCAAAACTAAAGATATGTAAGCTTCATAAGTAGGCAAAGAGAAGAGAGACTAAAGTAGAAAAGGAGAATTAAGAGGAGTATGAGGAGGAGATAAGTTGAGCCCAGTAAGGAAAACTAACTTTCCTGAGAGCTAGACAAAGGGAACCCACACTGAAGATACTGTGTCCGATACAGTAGCCACCTTGTGAGCACTTGAAAAGTAGCTAGTCCAAACTAAGATATTCTATAAATATAAAATTATACACTGGAATTCAAAATGTAGTATGAGAAAAAGGAATATAAAATAGTTCATTAATAATTTTCATATTGACATGTTCAAATAATATTTTGAATATAGTGGGTTAAAAAAATTAAAATTACTTTCACCTCTTTTTATATGACTTTTTCATGTGACTACTAGAAAATTTTTAATTGCATATTTAGCTCACATTACATTTCTATTGGACATGTCAAATGTTTTTAAATTCAGATTTGAATAAGTAAACAATTATTTGAAGTATTATTGTAATAAGAGGAAAGGGACTATTGCAATACAGAGAATGCTCTAACCACAAGATCTGCAAAAACCTCAAAGATTAGGCAGAAAGGAATATATATGTATATTGATCAGAGGGGTAAACAAGACTAGAAAGAAATGAATGTGGGGAAGTGGGTGGCATGTCTGGACAATTGTTCAAGGAATGTATTTCCTTGCAGTCAGCTGATTCACAAGACATACGGTTAAGAGAACAAGAAACAAGGGTTTGTTTGCTGTATCAAGCTAGGAAGTATTAACGTTCAGGGACTCGGGGAAGGACAGAAGTTTAACTAAGTTAGTCAACTTAATTAATAGCACTTTGTTTCAATTGATCAACAGGGCAAACAAATCAGCTAATATTTTATGGGGCAAAGAAATGGGAATGTGGAGGGTCTGTGTCTGGCCTTAGCATAATCAAGGGGGGTGTCCATGAGCCTTACCTGAGTCATATGGGGAAAGGTGGTTCTTCATGATAAGCTATTTTCCTGGGACACAAAGGGTGGGGAATTTCTTAACTGTCCTTGTTTTCCAGGATCATAGGTTCCAGTAAAATTCAGCATTGTCAGACAGTGTATTTCTAGAATCTAAGTTTAGCACTATTTCCAGAGTGGTGGTTAAAATAAGATGTAGAGTAAGAAAAACTAACTTCAGATCTCAGGCCTGCCATTACCAGCTCTCTGAACTTGGACAATTTACATAAATTCTGTTTGCCTCAGTTTTTTCATTTCTCAAAAGTATTTACTTCACAGGGCTCTTATGTTTGTGGAAATAAACAAAGAGCACCAAAATGAAAACAATAAGGCTATTTGTTCAGAGCTTGCTGTAGCAAGGGAGACAGCCACCATCCCTTGCATTTGGCAGAGACTCAACAGTAGACAGGGGAGTAAAAAATGTTTATAGTGGTAAAAAGGGAAGACGTTAGATATGTTCTGATCGCAGATTGTTGGCATAGTGAAGCTGGAAACAGGCTAACTAGAAGCAGAACATCTATCTCATATCATTGGTTTGGAGAACATATTTGGCTTTCTTTGGTTGGTCTTGAGTTGGAAGCAAGGGTGGGGGCAGTGGAATAATGAAGCTCCCTGTTATTGACCAAGTCCTGGCTTTCTGGGTTGATTACTGCAGAGGTTGACATTTAGTTTCTCTGGTTGCTGCAGAGGATATGGGCCAGAGTTCTACTGGTTATTTAAGTTCTGGTCCCATCAGTTTGTACATTTAGTCTCTCATGATGATAAAGTGAGATAGTATATGTAAAGTGCTTAATAAGTGATTCGACCCACAGTGAGAATCAGCTTTAATTTTACGCCATCTTCTTTTCTTAGTAGGTAATATGTAGCTCCTTACTCTTACTTGGGCCAGTTTTGTTAACTATAATAGGAAATAATCTATCATATGTCAAAAGCTGGCTCTCCAAACGTTCACACAATTTGGTTATAAGACAAAGCTGAGTTATCGCTTATTAAAGACAAGGGAAAATATCATCTTTCAAAGCTTTTACAGTATTTCAGAGGGGAAAAGTGAGATTGGAAGTTATTAAAAATTGGAAATTGGTTTAAGGCGAGGTTTTCAATGCAGGGACTTCATTAGGGTAGGAATCATAATAAAACCATTCCAGGTTTGGTGGAAATAGTAAGATGATGATTTTGAAGGTTCCAAGAATCTTAGGGCATGAACTCTCTGTTGATATTGTCTGTTAAAGAGTTGATGAGTCTTTTTAGAAGTTCCTATAGTCAACAATCACACCACTTGCTGGAGGAAGATGGCCCTGGGAGAATAAAGACATGTTGATGAATATAAAAGTAATATTAATATAGACAGTAAGGTATGATTTCAGTTGTCAGTGCCTAAACTGAATGGGGGAAGACGATTTTGGTTCTTACATAGATTACACCTATTTATGTCTATAAATTTTAATTAGGTATTCAGTTACAAAGAGCTTGATCTAATTTAGAAAATTTGTATCTGTCATGGTGGTTCTTTTTCTCAATGTTTCCAAAAAGTATTCTCCAAAGAGGCCCTCTTCCTCAAGATACAAAAGGGAATTGCTGAAAAAATGTGCTATGGTTGAATAAGATTGACAAGCTTTTCTAGGTCTTCCTCTTGTTGATATATAGCATACTAGAATATAATAAAATGTCTGAGAAGTAGAGCATTCCAGAGTCCTCTTTAACTTGTTTAACTCAAAGGCTTTGAGTGTAAGTGGTTTATATGGGAGGTTAGGAGTTGATTCTAGGAAGAACAATTAGAATGATGGGAAATGAAAAAAAGGAAGGAAAGCAACCTAATATGGGATGTATTAATGAGCAGACTGCCAGTGCACACACCAGGGGCTCGGTGCTGCTGGGAACATGGGGAGACAGTGTGAAAGGAACTTCAGAGTTATTCCACCTAAATTGGTTGTAATCTACAGATTATTTATGCTCAAACTCTCATCATTGGTTGAGTGTTGTTCTTATGGGTATTAACTTCCCCAGCACTTCTGGCTTGCCTTGGGCAAAGGTTAAGAGAAAGCTCTCAGGCAGAGAGCCACAAGATTTTAAAGGCCAATAATATGTACCCATACTACAACAGTGAATGCTATTACAACAATCAACGTTGAAAGGGATAAGCTTTTGGCTCCAGTGGCATCTGCTACAGTCTGCCACTTGCAATTCTCAAATTCACTCATCTCCCAAGATAAGTTCAATTTGCCCTATCACTGCTTCTTTAAGTTGATGGTCCATAACAATTTCTAAAAACAAATAAGTCTTACAACAAGAAGAATAATGGGAATTTATAACAGAAAATGGGGTAAGCTATAGTCCTCACTATTGAAGTTGGTGTTGAGGCTGAAATTGACATTGTACATCTGCTATCACTCACTCCTTTAAGTCCCTTCAGCTTGTCTCTGAGAAGTATAAGACCTGCCTATTGTATCTTTGTGTTGGCTTTAATAGCCCACTGGTAGTTACCATTACACATTAAAGCATCAAGAACTCCAGGAACATAGGATGAATATGGTAAGCAATAATGTATTTTTTCAAACAGCTAGAAGAGAGACTTTTGCATGTTACTAACACAAAAAAATGATAATGTTCTGAGGTGATGGATATGCTAATTACCCTGATTTGATCATTACACATTGTTTACATTTATCAAAATATCATGTACCACACAAATATGTACAATTATGTGTCAATTAATATGAATAAATAAAAATAAATTTTAAAAGAGAATTCCAGAAAACTTGTGGATTTCAAATATACTCTTTCCTATCTTTACTACATAGCAGCAACTTCATCTTCTTGTTATAATGCTGGTTAACTACTTATCAGTATGGTAACTTTTTTCTTGGTTAATCTAACAGCACAAAGAATTTCAAATGACATGGAAATGGATATTAGTGGGAACACTGCTATATTAGGGTTCTCTAAAGGGACAGAATTAATAGGATAAATGAATATATTAAGGTGAGTTTATTAGAAGAATTGACTCACATGACCACAAGGTGAAGTCCCACAATAGGCCATCTGCCAGCTGAGGAGCCAAGAAGCCAGTCAAAGTCTCCAAACCTCAAAAGTAGGAAAGCCGTCTGGGCGCGGTGGCTCATGCCTGTAATCCCAGCACTTTGGGAGGCCGAGGCGGGCAGATCACAAGGTAAAGAGATCAAGACCATCCTGGCCAACATGGTGAAACCTCATCTCTACTAAAAATACAAAAATTTGCCAGGCATAATGGCATGCGCTTGTAGTCCCAGCTACTTGGGAGGCTGAGGCAGGAGAATTGCTTGAACTCGGGAGGTGGAGGTTGCAGTGAGCCAAGATTGCGCCACTGCATTCCAGCCTAGCAACAGAGCAAGACTCCAGCTCAAAAAAAAAAAAAAAAAGTAGGGAAGCTGATAGTGCAGCCTTCAGTCTGTGGCCAAAGGCTTGAGAGCCCCTGACAAACCACACGTGTAAGTCCAAGAGTCCACAAACTGAAGAACTTGGAATCTGATGTTTGAGGACAGGAAGTATCTAGCACAGGAGAAAGATGGAAGCCAGAAGACTTAGCCACTCTGGTCCTTCCACATTTCTCTGCCTGCTTTTATCCTAGCTGCACTGGCTGCTGATTAGATGGTGCCCACCAGAATGAGAGTGGGTCTGCCTCTCCCAGTCCACTGACTCAAATATTAATCTCTTTTGCTTTGACAACATCCTCACAGACACACCCAGGAACAATACTTTGTATCCTTCAATCCAATCAAGTTGACACTCTGTATTAACCACCACAACTACTGTCTCCCCTGTTAGAAATGCTCAAACTCCCTCCCAGGAAACAAAACCTTTAATCCAGAATAGGGCATAGAAAGCAAAGTTTCTCCAGGTATGGCATTGGGAATAGTGAAAGGGGCTTCTCTGAATTCCACCCCTGTACCTGGACCTGTGTATTCTGAGTATCACACAGTATCATATATTGACCATTGGTTCAAAGTTATATCATATCTTGAAGAACAGCACCCCAACTCTGCAGGGCTATAGCTAGCAATACTTTTCAAATGCTACCCTGCTTGAAATTAAGCCAACCATTTCAAGGTTAACAGATGGTAGGATGAGTGAATCTCATGATTATGTGCCTCCTTTGCAAAACAAACAAACAAACAAACAAACAAAAAACACAAGTGGTTCCTATGTTCTAAGGCAGGATATGAGATGCATATCTATGAGTTCTCAGATAATGATGCCAATTAAGAGAATGTGGGAAGTGGAAGAAAACCCACACTCAGAAACATAAATACCAGTGATGATAAACCACTGTCCCCTCCAGAGTTCAGTGCCACCTCCTGTGTTGTTTCTTTCAAATTTGATGTTGACATCTCTCTCTGGAGAGTGGCCATAAACTCTAGCCCATCCCTGATAGGGTTCCAGGAGATTTGATCATAGATGCTTACAGTGTGTCTTTCACAGGAAACTTCTTTATCCTGGCAATCAGCCTAAATGTCTGACTCATGACCAGTTGTCCCTCTCCCAGGAAATTTGTTTATACTGGCAGACACCCTAGTGGCTCTTGTCTGATCTATGACTAGTTTACTTCTGCAAAGATAGCTACTCTCTAGAAAGAACTTGACCAAGAGAAAGGTTAGGTTTTGGTGTGTCAGCTGGGTGAGACCCAGAGAACCCACACAACAAAAACACATGACATAAAAGAAGTTTATTACTCATAGGTCCATGAAAGAGAGGGATATTGATGAGGGACAACAATAGGGTCACAAAAGCAATGCCCTCAACCAGCAGATATGGAGCCGGAGAAAGATAAACCTATAGGCCACAGCCTTATTGGGGTTCAAGTTGTTACTCAAGCAGGCTTCCTGAGGTAAGTTATAATTGGTGGGTTTAGGGCAGGCACATGTTCCATACAGTCACACTGTGACTGACAGCTAGTCACTGCAGCATCTTTGTGCAGTCCATGTGGGTTGTGTGGGGGTCAGTGGGACAAGTCAAGTACGTTGTATCTATCTGTGTCAGAGAGAGGTGGCCATCAGGAAGTGATTGTATAAGACAAATATCTGAGCCAGGCGTGCTGGCTCATGCCTGTAACCTCAACAATTTAAGAGGCCAAGGCAGGAGAATTGCCTTGAGACCAAGAGCTCAAGACCTGCCTGGGTAACATGGTGAGACCCTGTCTCTACAGAAATTACAAAAATTATCTGGGCATGGTGGCATGCACCTGTGGTCCCAGCTCCTCGAGGGGCTGAGGCAGGAGGATCCCTTGAGTTCAGGAGGTCAGGGCTATGGTTAACCATGGTCGCACTACTGCACTCCAGCCTGGGCAACAGACTGAGACCCTATCTCAAAAAAAGACAAATATCTGGTTTCACCACACAGAGAAATTGGAAGGAGACAAAGAATTGGAAATTGTCAAAGGCAACTAAAACCTGCTTCTGGTGTGAAAAAGTTAAAATCTATATTCAAAATGGATGCCAAAACAACATACAATTATAGAAATTTGCTACAGCCTGGATTTTATGTTACTGTTTATTTGGGTGACCCTAAGAAGACTGGAAAGGAAGAGGTGATATAACACAGGAAACCAATAAAGAGTGTGTTAAGGAGCAAGATATCACCATGGACAACAGGAGCTCAATCCTGCTAATGATCTCAGAGATAGTATAGAACATGCCTGAGAGTCACCCATCCAAAGGACAAAAACACTGGAGTATTCACACTCCAGCTTCCATTCACTATTAACTAGGAGTTTTTCCTGGTGGCATTAATTCTCCTGGTCTGCCTTATGCAAAGTCTGAGAGTAAGCACTTAGGCAGAGAGCCCATAGGACACCTGTTCATTTAATGAAATATTGAGCGCTAGGGTAGGGGACATAGGCAGGACAACTGCAAGGTCTCTTACACTCAGCATTTGAGAAGATCATCCTAGAGCAGAATTAATATTCAGCTGGTTTGCTCTGCCTAGCTGTTTCTGTTATTTACAGCTGGTGTCTGTTCTGATTGTTCAATAGCCATGCTCTGTTGGTTAAAGATTAAAAATATCACCCTCCTTAAGGGTATGAGATTGCTCCCTAATTATTAGTAAGGGAAAGACTTAAAGTATGGAATGAGTTATAGTTCAAAACCCAGAGGTATGAAGAAGAGCTCCAGACACTTGACAACAAAGACAGAGAGTTGTCAACCATCTGAACACTTTGCAAACACCTTCCTATTATATGGCAACCTGGTCTTGATGAGAAAATCTCATTGTTTAATGATAATGTCAAGCAGAAAGCTTGAGCTTTTACAAATAGGAAGAGACCAAATTTGGATCTATGCCCTTGAAACAGAGATATTTCTTACACTCTCTCTAATGAGGCATACCTTATAATCTAAACTTGTATGAAGTTCAACTAAGTAAAGTGAGCTTGTTAGCAATCACTATCTTGGAGTTATACGTTTTATCAATATTGTGTAGAGGAGAGCTCTAGAATGAACAACTATAAAAAGACCAAGTTAGTTCCATCTTCCAGTGAGTAAAATTCTTAAAATGTAAGTAGCATGCCAAATTGCACAATAAGCATATAAATAAAACCCATCTCTTTGATTTTAGTCCAGAGTTCTGCCCAATAGAGCACATTGCCTCTTAAAACTTCTCAATGGTAAGGAATTATTATTAAATCATGTTCAAAAGGGCAAAACTAGCATGAAACTCAAGCCAATACCATATGGAACAGAGAATAAAATGAATTAGCATATTATTAATTGCATACCATTAATTTTCAAGGACAATTGCAAATTAGAACAACTCATTCATTTCTAAAATGTAGCTTATGTATAGGGAATTTCTTCATATCTCAGACAGGTTATTCATTTATTAAGTTTAAAATATTTTCTTTCAATCTTAGTTCCCTGAAGGGTGCCATAAAAAGGGGACAGATGTTAAATGGGAAGAGTGAGAGTTTGTGAGCCATAAGCCTGTCACTATAAGTCAAGGAGAAAAATAGCAAGCAATAGTCAGAGAAGACTGAGGAAGCTCTTTTTGCTATAGCCCAAGCACTCAGTCCAGACACATGCAGAAAAGGAAAAATAATTTCAATAGTATCATTCAAGAAAAACTATGAACATTATAACAAGAATCTATTTTAGTCCCTTTTCAATTGCCTTCATTATTCAGCTGATGTCAGTAAGGCAAGATTCTCCAAAATTTTACTCCTGAATTGCTTGCAACGCACTGACATTGTGTTCAGCTCTGTATTGACTTAGAAGATGACTTGGTCTTTGCCTGGGGCTCTTACAATCTGGTTGAAGTAGTCAAAGCAATTTAAACATAAAAATGCCAACTGAGAAGGGGATTAAATCCCAAGAGGTATAAAGGTGCATGTAACATTATTAGCCATAACACCACATATATGGTAATTAAGCAAAAAGCACTTCTATTTTGCTACCTTCAGCAGCCCATATCAAAAGGCCACTATTTAAATCAAGTCAACTTGTGACCTTGATGTGACTTATGATTTGCCAAACCTGTAACACTGTAATCAATAATTCAAATAAATTTAAATAATCAGAGTTGTGTGCTGCAGATTTACATGCTCTCTTAACATTTTAGAACCAAAATACATTGTGATTTTTAGACTGTGACACCATCTATGAAATTATCCCAACACTGTAAGAAGTTATGCAGCAGTATAGAAACTAAATTGGGTTTTAATAGACTCATCTTACATGTCCATTGGCTAAGTTGCACTCCTGTCAGTGAATTTATGAAGGCTAGTTGAGTAAGTCAACAATATATTCATGATATGCAACTGTGGGATCAGTGAAGTTAGTTCCACTCTACTCAAGTCTAACAGAATCAGTGGTAATTATTATTTAACTGAATTGTATTCCACATCATATAGCATTATGATTAAACAATGTCCTCAAATAGGCTCTGTTATCTCCACTATGATAATAGATAGGTAGATGATAGATAGATATCTATGTAGGTAGGTAGGTAGGTAGGTATATAGATTAGATAGATAGATACATAGATAGATGATAGATGTTTTATAATGCTAAAGTCCCATTTTATTGTTATGAAGTTGGTATATCTGAAGTTGATGTGAAACTGATCCTTTTTTTCCCCAAAATTTTCATTCTCCTCAGCCCTTCCTCCACTCTCTATAATGTAAATGAAAATTAAGGTATGAATTTTCAGGGTGTTCTAAGAAACATTTGATAACTGAGTGTTTCTTGAACAAAGGGACTATTTACAGAGTTGTAAGTAGATTTAAGGATATCTTAAGCTAATAATGGCAAAACACACACAGAAAAACAACAAGAACCCATTATAATCCCTTGGAACCAAAGGAATCAGGGGAAAGTAAGGTAGTGGTGAAGCCCAGAGAGGTCTTAGGGCCATGAAGGAGGAGCCACGTGATACAACCTATAATTGTAGGACGAACCGCTGACAGAATTGTAGCAGGCAAAGAGAGTGGTAAAGGAAGGTAAATACTCAGATTTCTAATTTCTTCTGCCCCCTGATTTCCTGTTTGTGCTTCCCATTGGCTGAAACCAATCCAAAGACAAGAAAACCAAGATGATGCAAACTATAGTTGTCAGTCTCCTGGGGCATAAGCAGGGTAGAAGACAGTAAAGAATGCACAACACAGATAGGTATGGTTAGATATTCTATTTTGCATATTACTAGTAAATGTTTGTATATTAAACATACAGTCTGTGCCTGCATGTAATAAAACTATGAAGTAGTTTTGAATGGTTTGTGTCCCCCAGAAAATCATGTTGAAATTTGATTTCCAACATGGCAGTGTTGGGAGGTGGGGCTTAGAGTTAGGTGTTTGGATCATGAGGCCACCAGCTTCATGATTAGAATAATGCCATCTTTGGGGACTGGGTGAGCTCTCAGTCTCCTGGGAATGGGTGAGGGTGGGTTGTAATAAAGTTAGCACAGCCTCTTATGTGTCTCTTTGCACATGCCCACTCACTTTCCTGCTTCTCCACCATGTTGTAATGCAGCATATGATCCTTACCAGAAGCTAAGCAGATGCTGGTGCCATGCTTCTTGGACTTACCAGCCTCCAGAGTCATGAGCCAAATAATTTTCTCTATAAATAATGCAGTCTTAAGTATTCTGTTATAGCAACACAAAATGGACTAAGGCATCCACTAAATATTGTTTATATAAGATTTCTGTTTACTCAGTTCTATTAATCCACATGTCATTTACAATCCAAGAACCTCTACTCAAGATGACATGGTTGAAACGAATAGTTTCATTCTTACAAGTTAATACCTCCATTACATAATGTTGAACGTATGATCCAATTGTGCTTTTTTCCAGGAAGTATATTCTCAAATGAAAAATTATTATAATTTAAAATGCAGTGTCAGCAATGCCAGAAAATATATAATGATATCTTTGCCTAAACAAAATAATCCAAGCAGGATAATGAGTATGGAGAGAGTGAGTGAGCCCAGTCTGAAGTATATAGATTAATAAGAGGGAAGATAGATAAGGAAATTGTAGACAGAGAAGAAGGGGCAAATTCTATATCTTAGAGGTGGGGCTGCCTTATAATGACTAGGTTCATACTGGTGCTGTGTGGAGGTGGAGTACAAATGGAGGTTAGTGACTCAAGGAAAGAGAGGAACTATTCAATTAAGAGATTTAATGAACCATCAACAAGAATAAAAGTGGGAGTGAGTTACAGAGGGAAAGCATAATACATGCTTGTAACCTCCTCTGCCATTTTTTTTTCTGAACCAATTAATGTTGAAGTTTTTACCTCACATATTTACTAGGATCCATTTTTTCCCTGTTTTCAATGTATGCCTCTCGAATGTATGTAGGTATGTTAATTAGTCCCCTTATGTAATTCCACCAAACAGTAGTTGGATGTAAGTGTTTCTACTTGACCAACTGATCCATCCCAAACATGTAAAAAATTATATTCCTTAAAATTATAAAAACTTTAAGTCTACTTAAGAAAGCACAATAAGTAGAGTTCTGCACAGGTGGAAATAAGTAATTCTTACTCTGCATTTCCACATTTTAAAAATAAAATTGGACTCTAACATCTATTCTATTTCCATTATACAATGATATCTTTCTTTATGAAGGTTAGTGCTATTTCCCAAACTAAATTACCAACTGCTAGACTTGTAATTCCTGGCAGCATATAGTCTACAGTGCAGAGAGAATTGTTGAAACTCAGGAAATTTTTGTTGAATTAAATTTGATTCATTTTCTATTAATCAATTTTCACAACTTTTCTCTAACTTTATAACCTAAAGAAGAGTGCATTCTAAATTCATGCTGCCTGTTTACTTTTTCATACAATTTCTAGAAGTCAGTCATTCAAATCTAAGGTGATTTAATCCACCTATAAGCATCTACACAAAGTATAAACAGAAATTTTTATATAACCATGAAAATAAAATATAACAAATGACATCCATACTGTTGTGAATTATTTTAGTCACCATTCTTTGGGTTTTTAAAGTTTTTAAGCTTTTAACTACTTTTAAAAGTCATAATTTTGGCCAGGCATGGTGGCTCATGCCTGTAATCCCAGCACTTTGGGAGGCCAAGGCGGGTGGATCACAAGGTCAGGAGATCGAGACCATCCTGGCTAACACGGTGAAACCCCATCTCTACTAAAAATACAAAAAATTAGCCAGGTGTGGTGGTGGACACCTGTAGTCCCAGCTATTCAGGAGGCTGAGGCAGGAAAATGGCGTGAACCTGGGAGGCGGAGGTTGCAGTGAGCCGAGATCGCACCACTGCACTCCAGCCTGGGCGACAGAGCGAGACTCCGTCTCAAAAAAAAAAAAAAGAGTCATAATTTTATTTTGTGCAATTTAGAACATTTATCGTCATTTTTGTTTCTTCACATAAAACATCAATATGATTTTAATCATGCCACAGCTATTCATCATATGCACATAAGATCTATAATAAAACATTAACTTACAACATAAGAAACTAAAGACGATAACCTTCTTTACCATAGTTCTAAAAGCTTTTCCCAAACTTAAAATACAAATTTCCTTGAGAAGGGTTATATTCTTCAAAATATAGCACAAACTCAAAGAATCAAATTTTGGGACCAGGCAGCACACTAAAAGACCCTCAAAAAATTATCCATTTCTGCTGTGCCACCCTCCTGTTCATTTCTGCTATGCTACATAAAATCCTCATCTCTTAGATGACAGAATTTTAAAATTCTATATTTTAAATTTATATTTAAAATGCTATGCTATGTAGCATAGCATAGATGTTAGAGTCCAATTTTATTTTTAAAATGTTGAAATGAAGAGTAAGAATGTGATCCTCATCTCTTAGATGACAAATTTTTAAAATTCTGTCAACTCAGATAAGAGATGAGGATTTTATGTACACAGGCTCCTCGACTTACAATGGGGTTATGTCCTCATAAACCCATCATAATTTGAAAATATCATAAGTTGAAAGTGCCTTTAATATACCTAACCTACCAGAACATCATAGCTTAGCCTATCCTACCTTAAATGTGCTCAAACATCTACGTTCACCTATATTTGGGCAAAATCATCTACCACAAAGCATATTTTATAATAAAGTGTTAAATATCTTATGTAATTTATTGAATAGTCCACTGAAAGTGAAAAACAGAATGGTTGTATGGGCATTCAAAATACGGTTTCTACTGAATGCTTCCATACCATCCCAAAGTTGAAGAATTGTTAACTCCAACCATTTTAAGTTAGGGACTGTCTGTATTTTAAGTTCTCTAGAGAAATAGATTCTACAACTTTATAACATACCGTTAGCACCGTTGCTGTTATATCTTTATTTATTCAAATTCCATCCTACATCTTCTACATATCTTGTATCTTCTATATTTCAGCCCCTTTTCTTTTGTTCTGAATTCTCTAAACATGTAATTCAGACTCTAGAGAAGAGGCTTTCATGTAGTGTTAGACTCCAATTCCAATTCTCTAAACTTGGACTAGTAAGAAGTTGTCAACTCATCTAGATAAACTCCCTCCCAAAGTTGAATCTCTTCCAAAACACCCTTGATGTGTTTGCCCTTCCTTTGCTTGAACACCCCCAGTGACAGGAAGCTTAGTACCATGTGAAGATACTTCTGTAGAGATCTCTTTTCTGCACTGGGTTAATACCTGCTTCCTTCTATTATTTCAGTATCAGCTTTTCAAATAGTTGAAGACATTTGAGCTTTTCTTGGGATATTCTTTTCTAAGATAAACATTTAGTTTTCCTGTCACCACAATTGGTTCCAATCATCTCCCTCCTCCACTATTCATTCTAAATTTTCTTTACCATTAGCTATCACTGCTAATGATCACAGTGGCTTACATGGGGGTATGACCTAAACTCTTTTCTGAGAGATATGAGCACCAATAACTATACCTTTCTTATATAAGGCTTGCTGAACTATTTATAACCACAATTAAACAAGGAAGTAAAAATATGTACCCAAGTAGGTACAGAGTTCCACTTATATTATATCTTGCCCCCATAATGCAATATCCCTGTATCCTCTTAGTGATCAGGTGAATTATCCCTGCCAATGTCATGACTCCTCTTTTTGACCGCTGGCTCCTGGAAATAAGTAGTACAATGTGCTCAGGTGGCAACTATAGCTTATAGTTCAAAAAGACACTTATTGCATCTCCTGACAAGAGCAGGATCCCTTTAAGGACCAACACCTTTAACTTGCAAAGCCCAGAGTTATAGGAACAGCAAAAACAACACACCCCTGCCCCCGCCTTAATGATCAGGTCACTGGGAATGATGGTAAGTCGAGGCATACTTGCTTCTGCCCTTTGGTTTCTAGACCAATTAATTCTTTCTGTTGAGTTCAGAGCACTATATTGATTCAGTGGGTATACTGCATTCTGGAGTATAGCCCCTCATCCTCACAGGTATTATCTCCAGCCTCTCCTGCAGCTGTAGCTTCAGTAGACTATTCTAGCACTCTATTAGGCTGGCTTCTGCTACATGGTGCAGTATATAATTCAACCAGTGGATCTCATGGTCTGAGCCCATCTCTTCACCTTCCTCACTGTTAAGTGGATCCCTCTGTCAGGTGCTATGTTGTAGAGATTCAATGACTGAGGACCAAGCACTGCATAAGCTCCTGGATAGTAGTATTGATTAAGGAGCTCTAAGAAGGAAAGATACTAGCCAGAATAAGTGTCTGTTCCTATGAGAAAGAATTGCTGATGTTTCCAAGACAGAAGGGGCCCAAAACATTTAACTTGCTACCAAGTAGCTGGTTGATCTTTTGAACGAATAGTGTCATTCCAAGTACTCATGGTTGAGCTCTATTGTTGTCAGATTTATTTCCCATCATTTGGAAGGCTTATGTCTTATCAACGCCTGCAGCATTGTTGTCACCTTTTGTTCATCCTACTTGATCAGCATGGTATCATTTATATCATACATTAATGTGATGTTTTATATGATATGATGTTTGTGTTATGTTGAGTCGGTACGGATCTTTTTGAACTGTAATTTGACAGAGAGTAGGAGAGTTTGTATACCCCTGAAACAAAATTGTAAATGCATATTATTCTCTGTTCTACATGAATGCAAACTAAGATATTCTTTTTCTGTTGGAATAGAAAATAATGCATTCACCAAGTCAATGAATAAATATCTTGTGTCTTAGGCCATACCAATCTGCTTTAGTAATAATACCATGTATGGCATAGCAGTTACAATTGGGACTATCACTGGTTGAGATTGAAGTAGTGGATAATCATTCTACAGGATCCATCTGGTTTCTGCAGGGGCCAGATTGGCAAATTAAAAAGATATATGTAGGAATCCCTTAAGTTCTTAAGGTGGATCTAATCTCTACCCTGCCCCCACAGCAAGGGGCTGTTTCACTGCCTTCAGCTTGGCCTTCTTCATGGCAGACTAAGGACCTAATATGAGAGTTTCTCCAACTATCAAGCATGCCATTCCCAATTGTACATTCAGAGACCAGTGAAATAAGGACTGTTTGAACCCAAAGACCCAGTGGACCCACTCTCTGCTAGACTTTGGTCAAGTCTACATGTGTTACCTGGTCCCTGTATATTGTCACTTAAATGAGGGTGGAGCAATGGTTATGCTTCAGTCCTCTGGGTATCAGTGACAACTGAGGCCTTATGTCCGAGACTCAAAATGTGTCAGGTATATTTTCCAAACATACCTGAGTAAATGGCCATTGAGTCCAACTGGGGAAGGACTAGAAAAATCATTATACAACATTCTTTCTGCACTGTTTTACATTACTTTTTCCCAGTAGAGATTTATATGTTGGACGTGATATGGGAGGAAGGATTCTAATTGGCTCCAGGTCTGAAAACTGACTGAGGTCTGCAAACTGGGAAAAGGATGTGACATTTTATGAAAGCTATGACCTTCAGTTTCCTGTTCATCATTTTTGCCTTCTTTTAATTATGTACAAAGCAGTGTCCTTGTTTGCTGCCCATCTATTTTGTCCCTAGAGATGCTGCTTTCTATTAAGTATCTCCACAATTCACTGCACATAAAGTTCCCTGAGCTGCCACTCTGACCTTAATAGTTGTTACAATAATTGTGACTGCCCCCATGACCCCCACCCCCTGCATCCCTAGTTTCTGAAATTTAAGTGCCACTGCCTGGCCTCTACTGCTTCAGTGCTACATCATCCCCACTGCTATCAAAAAGCAAAGTTCCATTACAACCTCCTCCCATAATCCTGACTTTCAAAGGAGAACCTCCACTAAACATTTTGGTGATGCTAGAACCCCCCTCATCAGTGCATTCCGGATGGACTTGGTGAATGGTATATCCTGCTTTACTGACAGTCTTTTGATGGGTCTTCTGGGCTCATTTAATGTATCCAATTTAGCATGATCATTTCCAAGCTTTCTTATTCCTTCTTCTGCCATCTTCCGTGGCAATTCAGGCATTTCAACTTGTTCAACAAGGGTTAGTGTTTTCTCCAGACTTCTAGGAGTCCCCCTTGCAATGAGTTTGTCCCATCACCTTGGGGTCTTTGCTAGAGGGTTAAGGCAGCATTTTGAGCATCTGTTCCAAGGCAATATACTCTCCCTTTTTAAAATTTATATTCAGCCTCCTTTAATTTAATTCTGACATCCCCAAAATGTAGTCCTAAATGTATCCCTGCAGGTCCTGTTGGTTCATGGAAGCTAATTCTTAGAGATTCTTTGATTTGAGGCCTTTTCTCACATATCACACCCAGCATATCCCCAGCTTGATTATGCTTCAATTTCACTCTAGTTACTGGCCCAAAAGCCAAGAGAGGACATAGGGGCTAATCCTGAGAAGAATCTCTATTGTCTTACAAGGAAGATACCCCAGCAGTACCTTTCTACATGGTATTAGCTCTTAAAAAGGAAACATGGGCCACCTCTGGAGGATGGGAAGGACCAAATGAATTGTGAGGCCAAAGGCTTTAGGAACATCCACCCAGATTTATCAAGGTACAGGTTTTCCCAAGAGTCATAAAATTCCAGAGATGTTTGAATGCTCAGCCAAGACACGGTGCCGACTTAGCATGAAAATCCTGCCTTGGCTGAGCATTCAAACATCTCTGAAGTTTGGTGACCCTAACCTGAGTTTGGTCATCAGCATTTTATGTTCTGCCACCCTGTCTCCTTTCTTGGAAAATTCTCCAGAGTCACTACCAATGAAAGTTTTAGCAATTGAGCCACCACCCTGTGCCAGAAATAGAGTCCTTGGGCCAGGGATGCCACCTGGAATACCATCCTCATTGCCAACAGATGGTAAGCAACCAAGGCCCCAAATTCCTTCTGAATGGCTCTTTTAGTGGACCACTTACAGTACCACCACGTCAACTGAGTTCTCCAGGAAGCAAATCCTGAGACAAAGTTAAGAGTACAAAATGTTCACAAGTAGTGTTTGTGAAAGAAAAAGAGGAAAAAAAAATAGAACTGGTCAGAATTGACAGTCTCTGCCAGCCAACTGATAGCTCTGGTGCAAAAATTACCTGTTAGAGCAGTCCTACGTTGGATGGACATAGCTTGTGCTTTATATCACAGTATTGATTATTTATTGGTTAAGGCCACACTGAGAAGAACATGATCTTGACACAAATGCTGAGGTGGAAATCAAAGAGTTAACAGTCAGAGGCTGTCTATTCACCATACTCCCTGAAGGTGCGTACCACTGCCTGTCATAGCTATATTTTATGTTTTTGGGTTTTTTTCCCCAAACATCATCAAAAAGCAGAATTTTGAATTTTGGACCCCCCTAAGACATTGACCAGATGCTTTGGAGTCATGACATTACTAAAATAACCTCTTTTGAAGGTCAAATCCTTAACTAAAATAAAAATGTAATTCATGTCCATCCTGGTCCTCTATACAAGTAAGTGTGACAGGTATTTTTCTTTAGTAAAGTGTGCTGATTGTTTCTCAGGAACTTGATTTTATGAAGGTGTTTGCAAATTGATTTTCTCGTAGTTGTTCTTGATGCTTCTTTTGCAGCAAGTCTTATCTGAGTTAATCTATTACCTTATATATTACTACGACCATAACTCAGATAAAGCATAACACATTTTCATTTTGTCGCTCCATTATTTTTGCAGTAAGTCAATATAATCTGAGATGAAGCATGCCTTGCTCAGCATTTATTGATCTGCCGGTTTGCTCATTGTTTACATCAAAATACCACTTGTCAGTTCTGGCCCTATTATAATTATCTTCTCATATGGGAAATGACAGCTTCAAAGCCCAAGTATGAGTCAATTTCTAAGATGAGTTACTCTCAAGATGCTGGTACGAAATGTGGACCCCACTTTCTCTAGGCATGAATGATGGATAACTTTCATTTTCTAGCTAAAGAAGAGAAAAGCATACATCTATCCTAACAAGACACCACTTTCTCCAATATGAGAAAAAATGTACTTTAACTTGTACCAAGTGCATGAGCATGCAGTAAATGTTCAATACATAGTAACTATTATTAATATTGGTTCAAACAGTTGTGAACATATTATCGTAATTAACAGGAATCAGTTTTGGTGAGGAATGGGAAACGTTAAAGTAAGGCAGATTAAAACAACTTTTCCAGCTCTCACAGAAGTAAAATCTAATTGGTCTTTCAAACTTCTCACTATCCAAACCTTTTACTCAATGCTGAGCTTGACTTCTCAGGTGTCTAAGCTTCTTTTTGCTTACTTTAAAAGTATCCTGCAACCACATTAATTCTCAAAAGCCATGGAAATATTACTATTCTACAAACATTTTAACTAATTTATTTACTATCATTTCAAACTTTTATTTTACTATCTACTCACTTCTAGAAAGCAATTTAATCTCCAATTCAGTCAGGACCCTATTGACCCAAGTTTACATTAACCACATTGCTAACTCCAGAGAACTTTGCTTCTGACATCCTTTGAATAAAAATGTCCTTCACTTTTTTCCTTGCTTATAAAAATATGTTGAACCATTCCCTTGGCCCAGTTTAAAATTTACTTTCTTCATGGACTCTCATATAAAAGGACTATCTACATACAGTAGGTCTTCTCTCACTGTCATTGAGAGGTTCTTGGAAACCGTGACTTTAAGCAAAATATGACACATACTGAAACCAGTTTTTCTTTTTCTCATCAACTTCACAACAAAACAATGCTGAACAAAACAGTGTTATTCAAGGACCTGCTGTATGTCATTTTAGCTTTCCTTCTTAGCCTAGTGTTGTGTTATATGTAATTTTTACTATTCTCTCAGTACCTACCAAAGTAGCTAACTTAGTACATATACGAGTATAATAAATTCATGCTGAATAAATGAATGCATGAGTTAATTAAAGTAAGTTTTTGCTGACTTAGAAAGTATAATATGGATAGAGAGATTTCGTTATAACTTCTGCTTATTGTTTACAATTTGAAAGCCTTTGTCACTACTCTACTTAGGTTTAAAAGTAAATCATTAATTTTTAAAAAATTTTTCCAGAAGCGTTTTTCTACACAACATTGTTTCCACAGGATCACTGTTAGATATACATATACAAATTTGAATGACAGTTTTGTTTGATAGGCAATACTTTTTTAAATAACTTGATCATTTGTGTTTTTGTGTCTGGTATTCTTTACTGGTCAAATTGTTGTAAATGCAACTTCTATTAACTGTTCAAAATCATTATAAAAGCTAAAGTAACTCAAAGTATGCATGCATGTATGCATATCAATTATTGAACGTGGATGAAAAGGACAAAAGCAATAGCCTAAATCTATAAATAGTGTCAAAAATTCCCATGCTTTTAACATGTATATATGAAGATAAAAGTGAATTTAGGCTAAAGAAAAGAAACAGACTTTAAGTCTGACTAAAACCTAGCAGCATATGATGATTGCTCTTATTCTGTGAATATAGAAATGAGCTGTTTCTATTACTTCTCTGTGATGAAACTGACAGTAGTTTGTTAATCACATGTACTCACAGTCCGACAGGGAGGTGGAGGGGAAGGAGGTTGTCACATGCCACACAGCACTCAGGAGTAGAGTGACCCAACAGGAGCCGTTGGAGGCAGGATTTGTAGTAACAAGAGGGTTAAGTTTTCCCTGGTTCCTGAGGTAGGTTGTGATTGGCTTGTTTGAATAATTTTGTGGAGTAGCAAAGTGAAACCTATTAAGTTAAGGACCAGGTAGAATGCAGCTGTTTAGCTGATAGGGGAACTTGCCAGGTGGGGAGACTTTCCTGCTGGGTGAAAAGCTTATTTGAGAACAGGGAACTCACAGATAGGCCTTTTGAGCCATGGGAGGCTCAAAGATGTCAAGGCAGAACTTGAAATTTTAGGCTTTACAATACACTTGGTCAATATGAGACCAATATCAGTTTATATGAAAGGAGAGGAGATGGTTAGACATTTACAATTTTTTAAGTGTTTACCATGAATGAGTTTTCTGTACAGCACTTTATGTATGTACTTAGCCACTCATATAGACATGCAACAAGAGATAATATCCAAATGGGTATGAGTGACACCTGACATTGACTGAAGGCGCAGAATCAAAAGGTGTATAATACAGTAGACATCTTTAAGTAATTTTATTAATTTATATGGCAATCTAGCCTGTAAGATTATTTATACTGAATGTTTAATTCAGCTAATGTGTTAGTTGGAAACAAATAAGGAGGGGAAGAAGAAAAGAGGAAAAGGAAAAAGATTGTGAAGAATAGGAAGAGGAGAGATGGGTTTATAATGATTATGTTTTTAGGGAGTTAAGTTAAAATGAGATAGTGATAAAATGAGGGAAGCAGAAATTGGAAAAAATGTTACCAAGTATAGTAATATATCAAGTACAGCAGTGGTCATCAATCCCAGTTTGGGTCATTATGCAACATTCTCTGCATCTGCGTTTTGAGCATAAAGAAGTTTCTCAGCCAAATGCAGGATTGCCCATATATTTAGAAAAACGTTTCCAGGTGGATATGTACAAAAATATGTCAGAGATTATGAGCAACACACACTAATATGGCTTTCAACATAGTGTTCTAGTTTTAGGGTTCCTGTATGTTTTTGACATTTTTTCAATAAACTCTGAATTCTTTTTTTAAAACCAGAATATAGTAGTAATAAAGTTATACAGCTTTGTTGTTGATGCAACACTTTAAATACATATTTTTAAATTGTTTTAGTTTTAAAGTACCCTGAACTTAACATAAAGCAACATAAAGCATTTTAATCAGTGAATAAATATTCACAGCTAAAATATCCATAAGAAATAAGAGTATAAATCTCTTCTGTCATCATATTAAGAGCTTGGAAAGGTCACTTTTCTTCCCTGCCACCATCTCCTGAAATGTAAATATAGGGACCTCCTGCCAGAATCTTTCAATACAGGAATGATTAAAAATACATTCCTTATAAAAGCAATTGAAATTAACAAAAACTTGGGAAATTCCAATTAATATTATGAAAACAGAATTATTAAGAACCCACAAGGTGTATCTTGAATATATCCACCAAGCTGTCAAAGCTATACAATAAGCTTTTATCCTGACTTCCAGCTGTAAGTACTTCAGAGGCTATGAACATCAAGCTTTCCCCCAGGAATTACATTTGCCATTCAATAAACTCTGAGGAAAGTGTTTCAAACAGATGCCAACTGTGTCCCTATCAACATTAGACTGGGCCAGGGACAAATCCTCACAACTACACTACACTTGTAAAACATCCCCATATTCTTTTAGGAAATAAATCATTTTATGCTTATCCGTTTTTATCATGATGTGTGAACTACTACTTATTCCCTAGAAAATAATTCTCTATATCTTGGCCCCAAAAAGTTGTTGCCTGATTCTCTACACTGCATATATGTTGATTCACTTATTCTTTCAACCAATATTCTCCAATATGTAGGAGGATATAAAAATGTTAACAAGACACAGATCTTGTCAAGACTTGTCTGATAAGGGAAATGAATGGGTTCACAGGCTGTTTCAGTAGCCTTCTGCTGCAATAGGTATAAGCATTGGGTGCTATGAAAGCACATAGGAGGGACACTCACAGTCTTGAGGGGTGGCGAGAGTGCCCAGGGAAAAAGACGCTGGATTTGATAACTAAGGGAGGACTTGTGGCAAAGGAAAGAGAAAACACTCCCATGAAAAGGCCCAGAGCCCAGAATAGGATGGTTCAAAGACCTGTGAATGGTGGGACCATACAGTGAGGAAGATGAATCTCTAAGTTAGGCAGAGGCCAAACAATGGAGAAGCTACCCTGGGATGCTAAAAATTTAGACTTTATTCTGAGGGCAATGGAAACCCAGGTAAGGGTTCTCAGCAAAAAAAAAAAAAAAAAAAAAAAAAAGCAAAATGATCAAATCTGCACACTTTCCCCAAAATGCTTGTGATGTCTCCTCCACTAGTCCCCAAAGCAAAGAGGGCTGTTGAGCTGCTAAGGATATTCTGGAAATGCTTTTGGATAGGAGGATCAGGGACTGTGATGCTTATAGGCATAGAGCAGGGCAGGACATGAATAAATGAAAATAATCAGTATAGCTTTGCTTAAAAGATCAATCACTTTGATGCACAAAGATGAGAAATTTATAGCACCTCCTATTTTTGACCCAGGTATTTTAAAGGAAAATTTATAAATTTAAGTGAAATTACCCTCTAAATCTGAATGAAGCAGATGAAAACTAATAGAATTCTTTTTAACAAAATTTAGTTTTTCGAGCTGAGGATTTACGTAAGTAACTGTATCAAATCCTACATCGTGAAATGGAGCTTTAAAATTGAGTTGAAGATTGGTTCCTAAAATGTGAATATTTTTAAAAGACATTTACCTTTGCTTAGAATTGCAAATTCTGCCAGCACTGGATGGTTGCCCCTTCCGTGTCTCCTTCCTCCCTATTGAAGCACATGTCCTATCAGATCCCAGTTATACACTCACTTGTTCTCTCCTTTCCCCTTCTTAGAGACTAGACAACTCCAGTCATCCCTTCTGCCTCCCGCATCTTTAACCCTCTCTTTCTACCAAATCATCCTTTTCAATATTCTAGCGTGCTTTAATTCCATCTGTTAAAAGTATTAAGATAAATATTTTCTTCCTCATACCCTCATCTTCATCTTCTAAACTCTTACTCATCTGAGCTAGAGGTCATTTCATAAGAGATCTTCCTTGGAAATCTAGGCTGATAATATTTTAACTCTTTCATAGCACAATAATCTTTTTTGCATCACATTTTAAAAATTGGGCATTACATCAATTTTCTAGGGCTGCTGTAACAAAGTACCACAAACTCCATGGCTTAAAACAACAGAAACTTATTCTCTCACAGATCTGGAGGTTAGGAGTCTAAAATCAAGGTGAGAGCTGGGCCATGGTTTCACTGAAGGCTCTAGGGGAGGGTTCTTTCTTCTTCTTTTTTTTTTAATTACACTTTTTTAGGGTACATGTGCACAACGTGCAGGTTAGTTACATATGTATACATGTGCCATGTTGGTGTGCTGCACCCATTAAGTCGTCATTTAACATTAGGTATATCTCCTAATGCTATCCCTCCCCGCTCCCCCCACCCCACAACAGGCCCCAGTGTGTGACGTTCCCCTTCCTGTGTCCTTATTTCTTCCTTGCTTATGGTGGTTGCTGGCAATCTTTCCCAGTCCCTACCTTGTATATAAATCACTGAATCTCTGCCTTTGTCTTCACATGACTATCTTCCTTGTGTCTCACATTGTCTTGCCTCTGTGCATGTCTCTGTGTCCAAATTTCCTTCTTGTGAGTACACAGTTATCAAATTAGAGCCCACCCTAATCCAGTATTACCTCATCTTAACTGAATTATACCTGCAAAGACCCCATTTCCCAATAAGGTTACATGTACATGTACATGTTTTAGGAGGATATAAATTTAGGTAAGACATTCAATCCAGTATGAATATGTATATGCTTATTTGGCTTGTTTCATATACACAAGGTCTATGAATATTTTGTGGCACATTGTATTTGTTCAAAAAGTATTTGCTGAATGAATCTGAGAATATCTGGATTCATAGAAAAAACTAGAGGGGAATGGGCAAAAGCTGGAAGCATTCCTCTAGAAAACCAGCAGAAGACAAGGATGCCCTTCCTCACCACTCCTACTGAACATAGTATTGGAAGTCCTGGCAGAGCAATCAGGCAAGAGAGAGAGATAAAGGCATCCAGACAGGAAGAGAACAAGTCAAACTATTCCTGTTTGCAGATGACATGATTCTAAATCTAAAAAACCCCATAGTCTCAGCCCAAAGCCTCCTTCAGCTGATAAACAACTTTAGCAAAGTATCAGGATACAAAAATCAATGTACAAAAATCACTAGCATTCACTGGTGTTGGGAGTGTAAATTAGTTTAACCACTGTGAAAAGCAGTATAGTGATACCTCAAAGAGCTGAAAATAGAACTACCATTCCATCTAGCAATCCCATTACTAGGTATATACCCAGAGGAATATAAATCATTCTGCCATAAAGACACATGAAACTGAATTTTCACTACAGCACTATGCACAAGAGAAAAGACTTGGAATCAACCTAAATGTCCATCAATGACAGATTGCATAAAGAAAATGTGGTACACATAAACCATGAAATACTATTCAGCCATAAAAAAGAATGAGATTATGTCTTTTGTGGAAACATGGTTGTAGCTGGAGGCTATTATCCTTAGTAAACTAATGCAGAAACAGAAAACCAAATACCACGTGTCCTCACTTATAAGAGGGAGAGCTAAATGATAAGAAATCATGAATGCAAAGAAGGGAACAACAGACACTAGGGCTGCTTGAGCATGAAGGGTGGGAAGAGAGAGAAACAGAAGAAATAGTTATTGGGTAGGAGGATTAACACCTGGGTGATGAAATAATCTGTGCAACAAACCCATGTGACATGAGTTTACCTATAAAACAAATCTTTACATTTATTGCAAACCAAAAACAAAAGTTAAAAAAAAAACTAGAGGGGCATTTTGAAGATATAGGTTAATATTATTAGAAAAAGGGAGTAAATTATCTTTTATTGGGGGTAGATTTACCTTAGATGAGAGGATCTCCAGGCTTCTTTTTGTTTTTGTTTTTTTTCCATCAATATCATTGAGGTATAAATACAAATAATAAAGTGTACCTATTTGATTATTACTTATATTTCAATGAGTGGTGGCAAATATAACCACCACCACAATTAAGATAATAATGTTTCCTTACTCCAAACTATTCCCATGTTCCCCTTGCAGTTAAGCCCTTCCCTAATCCTGTCCCTGTTACAGCCACAGGCAACCACTAATCTCTCTGTCAAAGTCAATTAACTTTGCCTGTTGTAGAACTTCATATACATGGACTCATATAGTATGTTTTTGTATCTTGCTTCATTCCACTCAGCATAATATTTTTGGGATGCATTCATATTATTGCTTATATCAATACCTCGTTTCCTTTTATTGCTGATTAGTTTTCATTGTATAGATATACCACAAATTGCTTATTCATTCACTTGTTAATGGACGTTGAGGTTGTTTCTGGTGTTTTGGGCTACCAAAAAGAAAGCTGCTATGAACATTCCTCTACAGGTCTCTTTTGTGGGTATATTTCTAAAATTGTTCTTGAGTAAATACCCATGACTGGAATTTTTGGATCATGTAGAACTTATATACATAACACTATAAGATAATGTTGAATAGTTCTCCAAAGTGGTTGGAACATTTTATACTCTCCTCAGCAATGTATGAGAGTTCCGGTTGCTCCACATCTCCACCAACACTTTGATTTTTTCAGTCTTTCTAATTTTAGGTATTCAAGTGGGTGTTTCATTGTGGTTTTAATTTACATCCCCCTGACTATTAATGCTGTTGAGCATGTTACATGTGATTATCAACCATTTCTATATCTGCCATGTGAACTACTTGTTTAAATCTTTAGCACATTTTATATTGAAATATTAAGTTGTAGTAATTTGTTATATATTCTACATGCAAATCCATTTACAGATACATGTAATACAAATATTTTCTCACAATCTGTAGATTGCTTTTTTATTATTTTTTTTATTATTTTTTATTTTTATTTTTTCTTTCTTTTTTTTTTAATTATACTTTAAGTTTTAGGGTACATGTGCACATTGTGCAGGTTAGTTACATATGTATACATGCTTTTTTATTTTTGTAACAATATTCTGAAGAACAGACTTGTTCATTTTTGATGAAATTCAATATATTAATTTTTTCCTTGATGTTTTATGATTTCATGTCCTAAGAACAAGTTAAGATGATTTTATCCTATTTTTCCTTCTGGAAGAATTACTAGCTTTGTTTTTGCTTACGTCTATAGTTCACTTCAAGTTCATTTTTGTGTAAAGTGTGAAGATAAATGGTTAGCTTTTTCTATACAAATAGCTAGATTTTCCAATATCATTTGCCTCAATGACTATCTTTTTCCTATTGAGTTTCCTTGTCACTCTTGTTAAATATCTTTTGACCACATATGAGCCTCTATATGTTTATGAATTCTCTATTCTGGTCATTGATCTATATATCTATTCTTATACTGACATCATACTGCCCTGATTTCTAGGGTTTATAGTAAGTCTTGAAATCAAGTAGTACACATTCTCCAAATTTCTTCTTCTTTTTCAAAATTTCTTTAACTGTTTAGGCTTTTGTATTTCTTCTAGTTTTTAAAAACTTCTTGTTAATTTACACCAAAAAAAGTCCACTGAGATTCTGACTGGGTTTGGGGTCTTTGTATGTGTGTGATTGTTCCCACTTTGATGTATATACAGATAGATACATAAACTTTGCAGCATTTTTATAATTAGGGTTTACACAATAAAACCTTTACTTTTGACTTATCTGTGCCTTTACATATGAATTGCATTTTTTTTTGTAAAAGCACGTAGTTGGTTCCTGCTTCCTTTGTAATCCAGTCTGATAATCTCTGACTTTTAGTTGGAATGTTTGGACTATTTATGTATAATGTAATTATCAATATAGTTGCAGTTGTAATTATCAAGATGGTCCACCATCTTGCTCTGTGTTTTCTATTTGTACCATGCGTTCTTTGCTCCCTTTTTGTCTTTGTCTGCCTTCATTGTATTGAGGATTTTTTTTGGAAAAAAAGATATTTTATTCATATTTATCTCCACTGTCATAGTTATTTATAGTTTTGTTTTTATATTTTTAGTGGTTCCCATTGATTTTATATTTGTACCTTTAACTTATCACAGTATACTTTCAAATAATATGATGCCATTTTTAATAATGTAAGAACTCCATAACAGTATGCCTCCATTGCCTCGTCTCCTTGTCCTTTGTGCCATTGAGCTTTTTTAATTTTTCTTCTGACTTTCCGACATCTTCCTCCTTCTGTACTTATACCTTCTTTATCAAGGGTCATTCATCTTTATCAATGTCCTTTACAAGTCATAATTACCCAATAATATCCCCTAAGAAGAACAATTGCCTCAGTTTAGAGATAAGCATTCTAATGCTTGCCATAGGCACTTTTGGGGGAGTTGTCAGGATAAAATTAGAGCATGTACTCAAAAATACCTTATAATCTTTAAAATGTATTACGCATGAGGTCTTTATGCTTCCACAAGTATTTTCACCAATAATATATGCAATCCTCAACAAAAACATAGCAAGACGTCTATATAAGTTCAGTGGTTTGAATGAGTGATATATAAATGAGCATGAATGCAAATCAGACTGTTGAGCTAGAATTTACTTTTGTGCTTTCTGTAAAATAAAATTTGATAAGCAAAGAATACTCTAAACATGGCACATACTTAGCATAGGTAACTAAGAGGGGCAACAAACTATTTTTAAAGTGCCAGAGAATAAGTACTCTATATTAAAAAAATTAATATGGGTAAATATGTTTGAAAAACACAAATGGATGTTTTAAAATAAGTTTTCTGCTCCATCTTCTTCCTTCTCAGTCAGCAGTTACTCATTATAGCCCAAAGTAATAAAGCTATATTTCTTTTGAAATATACCATAAGTCAGATTTTACATCAAGGCATAGTGACCTTCCTTTCAGTTAGTATGAGTTAGTGAGGTTTAAACTATTTTTTGCCATGTAAGTACTGTAAATAGCAGTTGCCTTGGACCCACAGCCATTCCTCCAGCTAGGAAATTGGGTACTAGAGGGGTTGAGAGATAGAAGAATTAGTTTCATTGTATCATCTTTGAACTGCTTGCATTTTTTACCATGAATATAAATTACTTTTTCAATGAAAAAAAACCCTGGTTAATAAAATCATTAAGTAATATAATTTCATAACTGTATTGTGCATGGTTCATTGTGAATTATAAACTGCCGTAAGTACGCACACCTAGCTTTTATTAGCATTGTACCCAAAATGATATTTGTTGTGCACAATTGACTACTGCTTATTACACTTTAATGAAAGCAAAGCATTCACATATTAAATATAAATAATTGATGATGAATAAATCATTTTGACAGTGTTAAATAGCTAATAAAATATCAAAAGTTCATTGATTCTCAATAAAAATAAAATTCAATCAATAAGCTCGCACTTAAGGCCACCACACAATTGCTTCAAAAGGTCTTTAGAAATCAGATAATGATGCAGTGAATTCTTCTTTCAAATACCATATGTCCCATACATTTTCTGCAGACTGTTAAAAATGATAAACAGTAGTGTAATGAAGTGGAACCTCCCATTACTTCAACATGGTTCATCATTATATCACTGAAACAAGGACACTGCCTTGTAACATCTACTAGCTCCCTCCAATTTACATTTAGAATTACAGAAAATTAAATAAGAGATATAATTAGTTTGTTCTTGTGGGAAAAGCCAAGAAGCACCGTCTTGCCAGTGCCTTTCTTCACAACATTAACGCTTTATCCTTCAGATGTGTTGTCCCTGTTCAACACTGGATTGGGAGCTGGAGGAATCTGACAAACTGGCACTAAGGTAGACATTTCAGAAATGAGATCAGTTCTAGGAACCTGGCAAACTACACAGAAAATTCCATTTTCTTCTCACCTATTTATTTCAGTTTAGTTTTGCAGGCTATTCTACACTACCAATCCTTATAGAACATCGAAGGAGGAAATTATTCATATCCTATATAGGTCTTCATCATGCCTAAATAGCAGCTCTTTCTTTAGTAAGGATTTCTGTAATTGGAAGATAATTATGTGTGTGTTCATTATTGACTGGTCAGTTTAAAACAATTTCTATCAAAATCCTAGCAGGACTTTTTTGTAGGTATACACAAGATTATTCAGAAACGTATATGGGAAGGCAAAGAAACAAATAACTAGAGCAATTTGGGAAAAGAAGAATAAAGTGGGAGGAATTGGTCTATCCAATTTCAAGACTTACTATATAGCTACAGTAATCAAAACTGTGTGGTATTGATGGAGAGATAGACACTCAGATCACTTTAAAAATAAAGAGGTGAGTTATGAGCAGGATCAACAGTCCAAGAAAGCATACAGAAGAGGCCCCCTGGCTCATGCTGGAATCTGGCACAGGACACAGCACATGGAGTGGAGGATGCGGATGCCGTTGCCAGCCTGAGGAGGAGTGTGGACAGCTGGATGCTCTACTTCCCTATGGAGCCTTGACAACCACTCTTGGCTCACACAAAGGCTTTTTCCTCTGGACTTTAGAAAATATTCCTCAAATACTGTCATTTACAACTTCCACTTTGCAAAGGTGGATACTGAGACTTGGAGGATTTTTCTGGGGCCACAGCCACAAAGAGAAAAAAAGCTAAGCCAAAATGGAGACTCAAGTGTGAATGCAAATGGTGGTACCCTCAGCCATGCACAGCTTCCATTTTCAGGGTAGGAAAAGGCTGCTTGTCTTTGGACTTGTGTGTGCATGTGTAAGTGTACTGGGTGGTGGTGGAGTGAGTTACTTGAATGATGGTTATGCTTTCTATGAACATTATTCATAAACAGAAAAAAATTGTATGTGTTCTCTAGATTTTGCTTTTGAACACCTAAATCTTAGTTTTCCAAAACATGCTGGCCCTTAATAAGTGAAACTCGATTAAAAGTTCCAAACAAGAGTCCAAAAGCTATACAATTCATAAAGTATTTCTCCATATACTTTATCTTACACCTTAAGTGATAGAAAAAGTTTTAGTTTACCAAAATAATCAGCTCTTGTCTGCCCTTTCAGAAGATTATGCTGTGTTTAGTACAACTGCCTTAGCTTTAGCAGTGTCATAGACTTCTATGGGTGCAGTGTTCCCCCAAGTAACTTCATCTGTACATTCCTTATAACCCACTTTTATGCTCTGCTTCTCAGACAGCTCAGGTGGCTATATGTTGGCTCTAAAATTCAAACAAAACTCCTAACCTCAAGTTCAAAGACTTAGTACAATTAATGTCATTGCCAATTCTCATTTTAGGTACAGGTCCCTATTCCATTCTGTCAAACCACATCCCTCCTCTTCAACCTTTGGGATAAAATTCATCTGTCCACTCCAGGTTGCACGCAACCTCTAGCTTATTCTGTTATTTCTAAATATTATCACTTATAACCTTTTAAAGCTTCCCATTAGTCTTGAAGTAAGGAACACAATCCTCGAACATTGTCTCTAAGACCATAAAAGATCTGGCTTCCACTTTCCTCTGTGGTCTTTTTCCTCATTAACTTTTCCTTGCTCCATTCGCACCTCCTAGACAGTTTCTTTTTGTTTTTAGAGCACACCATGGTCTCTATTGTCTCTAGGCTTCCCCATATGCCCTTTAGCACTATCTGAAAAGCTCTTCCCTCCCTCCTTTTGTCACTTAAATATCACTTCCACAGAAAAGCCTTTCCTGATGCCATTATTATAGGATGGCCAGATTGGGAAATAATACAAATAGCAACAGTAACAACAACAATAGCAGCAACAACCACAATAATAATTCCTAGTATTTATTGGATATTACTTTTGTGCCAGCCTCTGTTCTAAACATTTTATATGTATTTATTAATTTATCTTTACAACAACCCAAAAGAAATATGTACTCTTACTGTCTCTTTTTACAGGTAAGGAAACGTGTCAATGAGAAACTCACCCCAGGTATCGCTGGTAGGATTTGAGGAGCTGAGCTTCATCCACAGGCAGCCTGCCCCTGGGGCCTATGCTTTTAACTGGACACACCGTGATGCTTCATCTCTCTTGGGCAGAAAATACAGCAATTCTTTTTATTTGAATGAGGTAGATATTTCAAGACACCAAGAGATAAAGATTCATCAGAGGTTTCACATGCCTTCTACCCTACTAAATACAATATCAAATCCAAATACTGTTTGCACTGCTTCCAGTCTTCTATCTGAAAGTAAGACTCTCCAATTGCCCAGTTTCATATGTTCCTAGGGTTGGTGTGATTCCTTTGTTCTTAGGGTCATCAAAGAGCAGTCTGGAAGGTCCTGGAAGTTAACAGATAACACTGTAGCAAAGAGGAAGGAAGATTGTGACCACATTATTACTCTTTCTGTGGCAGAATTGTGGGCCAAAGAGGAAATCCACTTGGAAAAGTTTTTGACCCTATTCGGGGTAGAGTGAATAAATTTCTTTCACATTATTACATATCAAAAAAGGCAGGCAAGCAGAATTTTATACAAATTATTCAAATTGTCTTTAAGAAAAGTAGAGAATAATACAGATGCTACTTTTCCTCCTTTAGTGTAGATGCCCATAGGTTTTAGCAGTGTTCACATGTTATTTTAAACCATAGTAATTATATATTGGTCAGATTTAGTGTGCTAAAAAGGAAGAATACTTCCACAGCTATGCCTGTCATTTCACACCCATTTGGGAAATTAGCCTGAGAATGCAGGATTGTGCCTTACATTTCCTTGAGGCCCTGTCCCTCAATCTCTCGCTTCATCCTATACTCTTCTTTTCAATACTCTGCACTCCTGTCTTTCTTTACTTCCTTCCGCATTAGCCCATGAAGGCAGAGACTATTTCATTCTAATTCACACTGAATTCTCTATATCTTGGCCCCAAAAAGTTGTTGCCTGATTGTCTACACTGCATATATGTTGATTCATTTATTCTTTCAACCAATATTCTCCAATATGTAGGAGGATATAAAAATGTTAACAAGACACAGATCTTGTCAAGACTTGTCTGATAAGGGAAATGAATGGGTTCACAGGCTGTTTCAGTAGCCTTCTGCTGCAATAGGTATAAGCATTGGGTGCTATGAAAGCACATAGGAGGGACACTCACAGTCTTGAGGGGTGGCGAGAGTGCCCAGGGAAAAAGACGCTGGATTTGATAACTAAGGGAGGACTTGTGGCAAAGGAAAGAGAAAACACTCCCATGAAAACGCCCAGAGCCCAGAATAGGATGGTTCATAGACCTGTGAATGGTGGGACCATACAGTGAGGAAGATGAATCTCTAAGTTAGGCAGAGGCCAAACAATGGAGAAGCTACCCTGGGATGCTAAAAATTTAGACTTTATTCTGAGGGCAATGGAAACCCAGGTAAGGGTTCTCAGCAAAAAAAAAAAAAAAAAAAAAAAAAAGCAAAATGATCAAATCTGCACTTTAGGAAAACCCCTCTAGTGGCAATGTGCCAAAAAAGTTGAAGAAAAGGTTGCTAGCTGGCAGGAGTTGGATCATTACAGTCCCCCAGGTGATGGATGTTGGTGTTTCAACCTCAAGCAACCTTGATAAGATTAGGGAGAACTAGAAATGAACTTAAGCACTCAAGGAATAGAATCAACAGAACTTCGGGACTGACTAGATGTGGCAAATGAGTGACTCCAGGGTTTCTGGGAGAGAGTTCTGTTGGTTACCACCTGTGTAACCATACATACAGGATTTAGATGGCATATGAACACATACGTACAAGCATTCCTCATGCTCTATTTCTAATTTCCTTTGACTTTTAAAAAATATACTTTAAAATGTCCAAGTCATAAAAAATATGTGTGTCCCTTTTAGAATTCCAAAATTAAGGTCCCTACCCAAGGATGAATTTAATATGCAGTGTACCTGCCTTCCTTCTTCAAGATTGTATAAGTTCCTATCAGAGTAATGGGCCTCCTGAATGAGTTCTGACCCTCAGGAAACCTTCCATAGGAATAGGTTCAATATGATACTTTTTCATGATACAGCATATTAGTTACAAAGCTGAGATTTGGCTCTTCTCCCATGCTTGCCTCCTGTGCCTTTTAGTGACTTCCAATACCTCACCTTCATCTTTACGAGGCTGGAATGAATTGCAACATCACTGGTCCATATTATCTGAAAATGCAGGTCAAACATAAAGAGAAGTCCTCTGAAACTGACTTCAGAAAATATTAGCTTTCCCTTTACTATCAACATTTAATATTGCTTTCAGCAAAGGATTCTACTTGTCTCTCTATTATTTTGGTATTCCACTATCTTTGAAAAAATAGTCAGATGTTCCAAATATCATATGGCCACAGGGGGAATTTAGCTGGAGTTCAGACTTTCACACATGAGCACCAAAGGAAGTGTGAGGGGATTCAGCAGAGTGAAGGCCAGTCCTTTCTATGCTTAGGGGCACAAATCAAGATTAGGTAAAGTATGTTTCCACTTGTCCCAGGAATAGTAGTGCCATGCCCTATAAGATTCAGAATAGAGTCCTAAGTTATTACTGATGAAATAGTTTTAACGAGGAACTGCCTAGTGGGATCTATATTTTTGTTCTTCTCTCTCCATGTTCCGCATGACTTGCTTTACAAGAGCTCTCAAGCGCAAGCATGAAAGCCAAATCTGATGAGGAAACAGCTTCTTCTGATTCCCCACAACACCGTTTCCCCTGATTTCTCGGATAAGCATTTGATTTCCACATAGTGCTTTTTCAAGACATTCTTTTTACAGAATACTGAATCTCATATTGTGTTTTTAATATGATCGTTTAGTGGAAACCAATGTTCCAGTCATTATTTTTCTAGCCATATTCTAGTTTCAGCCATGCTGATTGGTATTAGGGCCACGTAATCAGTAGTGTTTCTAATTGCAGCAGAGAGAATGCTCTTCTACAGGTCACAGTGATTCATGATCTAGCATTGCAGTAACTCCTTTACAGTCCATAACGAAAGGGCTTTCTGCCTTAGCTGGACTGTGCCATGTTTTATGGCATATGGTAAAGATATTTATTTAACAAATGATTTTGCCACACTGTATGCCTACATAACTAAATCATGTCTAAATATATTCAGTCTTGTGTTAGAAAACCTCTTTATCTTAAGTAGGGCCGGTCAAATCTGCCAAAATATGATATTTAAAAACTTTGGGTATAGCTTAGTAGTGCAAGGAAAAATACTATAAAATTAATCTTAGTTTTTAAGACTTTGTGCTTATTTTTAGAATTATTCTTCTCTTAAATATTTTATTGTACAGTTTTGTTGTTGTGGCTAGATATATTTAAGATATCTTATTATATGGAATATAAATTGTAGGAGAAAAGTTGAAGTACAGCCTATACAATATTGAATACAAAATGGTTAACTAGGCATACTGTGAATATCTTAAGTCACAAGAATACATTGAACTGCTGCAGCCAAGAGAGTGAAGTAAATGGTTTAATTTGGAAATGTTATAAATTCTAAACTCTGGTGGGGGATGGGATACTAAAAGGGTAACAAATTATTTAATGAAATTCTCAATTAGGAAGTTACTCCCTCTAAAGGTATTCTAAGCACTCTTTCTTTTGTTGTACTCCAGCAGAGAACAAAGGAACTGAACAAATATGCCACCAGACCAGGAGATTACTTTAAAAAACAGAGCTGGAGCTTCAATAAATAAATAAATACATAAATAAATTAAACAAACCCCAAACAAAATAAAATAGTAAAACAGCAGACACTTTGTAGAATGCAATCCTCCTTATTAATACAATTGATAAATACTTTACTACAGGGAAACATTAACATATGTAAAAGTAAATAGTGGATTGTAATAATGGCTCTAATCTAAGTAGTTTAAGAAATAAGCACAGGCTAATTTTATATAAGAACCACTAAAAAGAATCAGTACAACTTGAACAATTTAAGAATAATTTAAAATATCAATAACTGTAGAAATAAAAATTATCATTTATTATTTCTATTTTCCACACACTCTGCTAAACAATTTATATTCATTGCATTATTTAATCCTCACAATAAATCTATTGCAGTGGGTACTTATTTTAATGCTTGTTTTATGAATGAAGAAATTGTTGCTTAGAGTGGCCAAGAAATTTGCCCAAGGATAAATGCTGGTAAAAACAAGATTCTGACCCAGTCAGAATTACTCCTTTATCATACTCTCTTCCCTGACACTCTAGGAGAAGTATTGTCAACAAATTATTCTCCTGATGGCTTTCACCAGCTCCTTAATAAGGATGAATTAAATAAATGAATTAATAGGAATGAATGACTCTAATTTACATTCGAATCTCAACAAATAGCATTTGTAATTTTTGTATAACTTCATGTTCAACTTTCTAAAAAATGTATGTACTTCTAATTATAGAGTGAGGGTTTAGTCATTCTCAAAAATTCTTTTAAAACTTTCTTAGAGTTTCAAGTTAAAAATCTTAATTTCCAGTAACTCTGTGGAACAAAACTAGATAAACATCATAATTTAGAGAATATTTTTACATGGAGTAATCCAGTCTGGAAGTGCTCCATGTTACAGTAGTACTGACCACAGCTACAACTGATGTCATTTTTACTGGTGGCCAACTTGCCTGAGGTTTCTAAGGCAATTTTTACAAATAATTTATATATCTTCTTTCTAGGTATTTGTGCTTTCCTTATGTATTATGACAATTTTCCTCACCTACACTTTTATACAAAAGATGTACATATATGCATAAATGCATACACTCACACTTACATGCTTCACATATATGTAAGCAAGCACTCATAGCTATAGATTTTTTTTTTAATTTCAAGGCTATTGTAATTGAGAGGCTACTTTGATCGCCTAGCAGTTATATCCATACGGTGTCAGCAACTGCCCAGCTTATGATGATATAAGGGCACTAATGATATTATATTCACTGAGCTGCCATAATACGTTTCCAGAGAAAGATAACTTAATTTGCAGCCTATTATCTGAGTAGGTATATGGGTGCTCTGGCATTTGGAATGTGCTCATTGAAGCCAAGGTAATTGAGACATCAGGTGATTTGAGTAATGGTGATTAGAATCATCTGTGTGCAATGTGCAGTGAGTAAGAACATGTGTAGGAAAGAATCCTTTTTATGAGACATTTAATTGTTGAGACCCCTGAATAACCTTGCTATTCTTTTACCCTCCTCACTTCTAAATCTACTATTAATTCAAGCTGGAAATAATTTACACAAATATTCCTGGGATTTATTTTTGTAACAATTATGAGATCTTTGGGTAAAAACACAAACTTATTTTTAAGGTAAAATACTTGTTACTTGATACATAGTCTCATAAGTTATATTCATTCAACAGTCTGCACCACAGCTAAAGGAATCACAAATGGTTTTGATATGTTTCAAAATATATCATGATGACAGTATCTGAAGAAACTTGAACATATTTCTAGATTTTGTTAATGTTGGAGAAAAATATGTCAGTGTGAAAGTCTCTATAAGTATGTGGAAAATTCATGACAAACTGAATGAATAAATAATAATTTCCTCCTTATTAATAGCAACAATACTGACTATAAATATTAAAGAACACATCAATTTATTCTAAATTAGATTGTACAAATTCTAAGTTTTGTTCTAAATCCCATTAGGTCTGAGAGGCCTATTGTTGGGGGAGAAAAAAACATAATATACAAGGATAGCATTAAACCCTAGGCTTCCCTACATAAACTACTAGTAAAAAATATTTTAAACAGAAAAAGACAGAGATCAAATGTCTATTTGACATGTTTTATCCTATGACAGTTGCTTACAGATATTTGTTAAATTAATAAATGTATATTTGGGAAGCAGAGTTCTATAATCTGATTATACGGTTATAGTAATTTTGTTTAAAATTATTTTCCAATAGCAACTTAACTTTTACAGCCAAATAGCAGTGAATTTTAAACACGTGACAAGTCACAAAAAAACTTTAAAATATGTTACTTCAAATATTGGATGGTAAATGTTAGTAAATGAGAGTCAGTATGATCATGACTATGTTATCTTTGAGTGATTGTGTAGTAAGCCATTCCCAAAAATGTTGGGAAACTTAGTGAAAATTAGCATTAGATATGAATGTAATATTAATGAAGGCTTTGAAATAGCCATTACCACTATGTGGAAGCATCAGAACCAACTCTGTGGAAGATCAATTGATCCTGGAAACACTATCTTTTTCTGGGTTATTGGTGGCAAAGTTGCATGAGCCTTCTAAGGCAAGTTTTACTAATCATTTATATATTTTCTTTGTTCTTTTCTTGTGTTTTTGTTTGTGCTTTTCTTATGTATTATGATAATTTCCCGCCTATATTCTTATACCAAAGACTTTTTTGCACATGTATGCATAAATGTATACACTCACATGCTTCACATGTATGTGAACAAGCACACAGAGCTACAATTTTTGGTTTTGTTTTTTGTAAATTTCAAGGCTATTGCAGTTGAACAGTTACTATAATAGGTGGAATAAACCTGTGTCATAGCCCTTCCTGTGGCTTTTCTATATCATTTTTCTCCTTTAAAAATATTGTGTGAGTAATCTTTAATCCTTTAACAAAACAGGCTTGGTCAAAAGGTAGCATTATCTACTTACTAATGAGACTTAAACTTAGAGATAACCTTTTTCATTTAAGTCAAGTCTCTAGTTTTCTAATGTCAGGGTTTATCATAATCACTTTATATTTAACAAAAAACTTTCATGCTGCTAGAGTCTAATTAGGTAGTGACATTACGAGTGAACTCTGAAGAACAGATGTTTGGAAAAGTGGAGCAAGAGGTCATGTCTGCTGAGCACATCATGGTAAAATAAAACTCCTAATGTGTCTTAATAACTTACATCAGAATAACCTGCCTAATAGGTTAGTTAATACTGCCAAGTATGAAAGAAAACAAAATTGTTACCTAAAATGACTTCTTTCAACTAATATTTTCTTTAGCAGGTCGATTAAAAAAAGGGGTTGGAAGGTACAAGCAGCCACCAATTTCATAGAAATACCTTCCTTGTTGATCAATCATATACCTCACTGAAGAAAGGAATCATTAACAAGCTACAAAGTTTTCATTAAATTTTAATGAAGAAGTGTAGTTGATAGAATTTATCAATCTCACAGTTAGCATAGGGTCCTTTATAATTTTCTCAATGTTCAGATTTATTTTTAATCATATTTCCTGAAAAATCAACTCACTTTCCTGGTTCCCCTGTTTCTGTCAATATTACTATCATCATTCTAGTCACCTAGGAAGAAAAATCTAGATATAATATCCAGATCCTTTTAAGCATCAAGTCATGTCATTTCCCTTGGGATATTTCTCAGATCCAACATCTTTCTTTGAATTTCTATTGCGATCAACATTAGCATGGTTTGAATCAGGATTTATTATTATTATTATTATTATACTTTAAGTTCTGGGTTACACCTGGAGAGTGAGCAGTTTTGTTATATAGGTATACACATGCCATGGTGGTTTGCTGCACCCATCAACCCATCACCTACATTAGATATTTCTCCTGATGTTATCCCTCTGCTAGCCCCCCACCCGCCACAGGCCCTGGTGTGTGATGTTCCCCTTTCTATGTCCATGTGTTCTCATTGTTCAACTCCCACTTATGAGTGAGAACATCCGGTGTTTGGTTTTCTGATCTTGTGATAGTTTGCTGAGACTGATGTGAACAAGGAATTTCTGAAAGCCAGAGACTAGACACATAGGGGTGAATAAGATAAAAGATGTTAAAAAAACATCTGTTGATCGTGCCACTGCACTCCAGACTGGCAACAAAGGGAGACTCCATCTCAAAAAAAAAAAAAAAGCTGTTGTATTTTGACTACTCAATATCCATTTGTCTTCCACAATAGAGATAGCCTTGAGGAACTCTGAGAATGTTTTGAAAATTTACTGGATTTAATCTTGTTAAGGAAATCAGAAGAGGCTTCCCTAAGCAATTGAGTCTGAAACTGAATTGTAACATATAAGTAGGAATAAACTACGCAATGAAGGGAAGGAAGGGTAATCCAGGCTGAGGGAATATTATGTAAAAAGATGCTATGATGGTGAAAAAAGAAATGAGAAGAAGACCTGTGCTGTTCCAACAGAGAGCAACAAGGAGCATCATCACATGAATGAGCCTGGAGAGACAAGACCATGCAGTCTTGAGAGCCATGTTAAAAAATTTCATTTTTATCCAAGATCACTGGACCTTTCATGAGATCTCAAATGCAACATGTTGAAAAACAAGAATCTTTCTTCACCCTGGATTCTGATTTCTCTCATTTTAGTTCCTAATGTTTAGTGAGTGGTTTCCTTTACCCAGGCTCTGAAACAAACCTTCAGTCAGTCACCAAGGTCAGTCTACTCTACCTCATATACCTCACATTTATATCACTTGTGTCACTGCTGTTTAATTCAGATGTCATCATTTTTTTCTTGATTTACGTAATTAGAATTCTCCCTGTTCTACAGCTTAGCCTCCCTTTAATTCATCCACTTGACT